>NC_142739.1:16415000-16482500 GCF_051943395.1 Hippocampus bargibanti | reverse complement strand
GATATATCGATATAAACAACAAAAATGGCCGGCGGGGGATGAAAAGGAGCACCGTAATAACCGGATTATCGTCATAACCGGGTATCGTACTAAACTGTACTAATTATACATAAAAAGACTAGAAATGTGCAAGGGAAATGAAAATAGTATCGTAATAAGCGGTACTATCGATATAACCGATATCGATATAACGAGACTTTACTGTATATATATATATATATATATATAATCACATATATATATATATATATATATATATATATATATATTCTATATTGTTTGTCCTCAAGCTCATAGATGAGATCGAGTCAATACCTTAAACTGGTCAGTATTTGAAAAATGGTGTCTTGAATTTACTCAGTTTTATTTCCGCCAGTGATTGCATAAAATGAAGCAATCCGCACCCAAAAGCATTGGTTAAGCAGATGCATTGTGTATTTAAAAATATATACTGTATCAGTGTCTGAAACTCATGACAAAAAGTTTAGCGGACACCAGGGCAGACAACTTTAAAAAGTTGCTTGCCCAGCCATAAAGTTGCCTTCCCCATTTTTCACAACTTGAACCACAATAAGACGACTAATCGCAAAACAAAAAAAAAAAAATTGTTGCAAAGTATAAATGATTTTTTTAAAATTAAGGATGCACCTACCACAAATGCTCCCTTGCTTAATTTACGGTAAATATGCCTTGCTGAAGATTTTGCTCCAGTTGTCGTTTGCCCATACACTGTTCGTCATGGTGCACATTGCAATGTTTGCATTGCGTTGTCTGATACAAGCCACGTGAACTCTTCTTTCTAAGTGCCTTTCAAAATTCTGAAGGACACACATTACAGTCACGGGATAATGTACATTTACATTTTGTAGCATCATACATTTTGTATGCGTCGTTTGAATCTTTCTTCTGGGACTGAGGTTCTGTGCATCTACTTTGGAAAATGATATGAAATTGCAGAACCTTATAATGATCGGGAAAGTCCGACGCACAAAGCAGGCTTCTGATTGGCTGCCGTGCCGAATATGCAAATTGCCAAACGAACCGGTTTGTTTTTCTTGCTTCAGCGATCGGTATTCAGTGAAATTTTAACCCGGATCCTTTCACAAAACGGTTCTTACAGCCAACAACCACACATGATATTCACCATCGTACCAAAACGTGAATACTTTCACCATCAAAACCGGAAATGAAACTCATAAGCTTACAAAACAATGATCACACTTGCTGACAGCTGTTGTGTTTACTTGGCTTGCCACCAGACAAAATGTCATTTGCTTCATATGTAATATTTTTTATCCTAAAAGTTCCATCAGATACCCAATTGCCACTAACAGGATAAAGAAATTGATATGTAATGGAAGGGATGTTGGGTTAAAGATACCTTTACTATGTTTCCATAGTCCAAAATGTAAAAGTTTGGACTTATATACACGCACACACGCACACACACGCACACACGCACACACACACACACACACACACACACACACACACACACACACACACACACACACACACACGCACACACACACACACACACACACACACACGCACACACACGCACACACACGCATACACACACAGACACACACACACACACAACTTCCTGCATGAGGGACAAGGAGGATGATAGATGGGAAGCAGATGAGGGTGGGCACAGACATTTCTCAGCGAGGGGTAGAAGCTGGACCACACAGATAAGCCCTTCTCCCTGGCATTAGCTAACAGAGGGGGGTTTGTGGGGTGTGGATAAGCATTCAATTGATTTCAGGTTGAGAAATGGAGACTGAAATGTATCCAAACCAACTGTGGCACACTCAGAATACGAAATACAACTTTGAGCCTCTCCTATCGTTATCTTGACTGGCAGGTCCCTGTCATGATAGAGCAGTTTGTTGTCAATCTAAAGAGCCTTGTTTTTTGACGGCAGACCATAAATAAGTATTTTTTTTAATTGAAAATGTCAAATTTACTGGTGCAACACCTTTTGGTGCTGTGCATTCACATATGTGTAAATATCGAGGACCGTGTTTGAAAAATATAATTTTGTCACTGAACAATAACCGCAAATAAATGATGGATGGAAAACATCAGTAGAATTTGTTCCCTTCTTTGAAAATGTTCAAAATAAGAACACACATGTAGAGGGAGTAACGGATGTCAAATCAGGAGTGTGAGTCAACAAGCCAATCTAGCCAGATAAATGTTAATTAACGTGGATGCAGCATTCGGAGTGCACTGATGGCATAATGGGCTGATATTTTGAGTGAGTGGGAGAAGAATGAATAGAATGACGTGTGAATCAGTGCTCCTCAAAATACTGCTTTGTGACAAATGAGTTCACATTAGACATCTGTATTCATCAGTACTGGTGAATAACTGTTAATTGTACTGTAACCAAACCATTCCACATTTTCTGCAAGTTTGATCGATCCCTCTCACAATCTACAAATAAGAGGGAAGGTTTTGATCCTGACACAGCCAAATGTAGTGCAGCCAAAAACATTATATAATTTAACCCCATATTACAATAGATACACACACACACACACACACACACACACACACACACACGCACACGCACACACACACACACACACACGCACACACACACACACACACACACGCACACACACACACACACACACACACGCACACACACACACACGCACGCACACACACACACACGCACACACACACACACACACACACAAATACATACATACATACATACATACATACATACATACATACATACATACATACATACATCTGTGTAAGTTCTCAGTCGTACAGGAGTGGTCCATCGATGAAAAGGTTTCTATAGCCGTCATCTGTACTTCTTTGAAGGTGTCGGAGTTTCACTTCTTATCAAAGATGCTTAGTCAGCGAGCAAAAGTATTGCTGGTAGTTTCGGCCCTATATATATCCCTACTGTCCAGACGTGGCGGTGCCAGACTGCTCTGATTGGTCCCTGCTCTCAGGTTGGGGGGAGCAGAGGACTACTCCCTGCGGCTCCACTCATTACTTCTATTGTCCTCACTGATTACTTCTATTGTCCTGCCTGAGTATGAGGTCTACCACTGGCCTGATTGCCCCATTTGCCCTGGTATCACCTCATCAAGATAACTAAGCCTATATTGCCTAAGCAGTCTATTGTACGAACAATCCAAATTGAACCTCAACCCACCATGATGCCAAAGTTTCCTCAGGTTCCAATATGAGGTCTTTGATCCTCTCTACAAACCCTGTGGTGTTCTCTACATGATATTCTGTGTTACCAACCAACGGAGCTAAAATAGTTTTTAAATATTTGGCTACATTGTATGTAGAGGAGTCAATGCTACAAACAATGGGTCTGAGGGAGAACCCTTCTTTATGTATTTTTGGCAGGCCATAGATACATGGTGTGGCCTCTCCCGGGTATAATCTAAAATACATCTGTTTGTCTATATGTTTTCCTTTCTCTAACTTTTGGAGACAGTCAATCATTTCTTTCTTGTATCTATTGGAAGGGTCCCTTTTTAGTTGCTCATACGTGTTAGAATCACTGATTAACCTATTTATTTTGTCTTCATAATCCAATGTGTTGAGAAGCACTGTGCATCTGCCCTTGTCTGCTGGCAAAATAGTAATATTTTTGTCTTTTTGTAGAGTAGTTAACGCCTTTCTCTCTTCTAATGTTATGTTGGACGGAGGAAGTTTGGCACTACTGAGAAGAGCTGATATTTTAATGCGTAGATCATCTGCCTCTGCATACGAAGGTTTGTTATTTTTAATAGCCGATTCAGTAGCTGTGATGTAATCTATTGTAGGTATAGTTTTAGGAGTCACTGAGAAATTTAAACCTTTGGTAAGTACTGCCTTTTCTGTCTCTGAGAGATCTCTGTCTGACAAATTTTTGATCCAATTCTCCCTTGCAAACTGTTCATTCCTAATTTTTTGCGTGTTTACCAGTAGCTGAGATTGTTTCAGTAAAAGTAATTTTTGAAATTTACCCTTTTGTCTCTCTTTGGTTTTGCTATGGTGCCTCATATAACCGGATTTAGTAAATTCACACACTTCCTGATAGATTTTGTGGGTAAGTTTAGTTTGTAATCGCTAATAATAAGTTTCTATTTCTGACTGTTTGTTTTTTTATCTCTATGTTAAGTCTCCTAATTCGCAAATATAGAATTTTCCTAGTATAATTTTGTTGCATTTTATCGGCTAAGTATCCGGGTTCCAGGGGTGCTTGCTTCAAGCATTTAGGAATTAACCGGCTCTGTCTACATCTAAGATTGAATCTGAGGTGGTTCTTTAAGTCAGCTAATTTAAAGGTGGCCTTTTCTAAGTTACGTACCAGCAGAATGATGTCTCTCCCAAAGTTGGCAGCAATACGTCTGTGTAAGCTCTCAGTCGTACAGGAGTGGTCCATCGATGAGAAGGTTTCTTCAGCCGTCATCTGTACAAATGTGAAGGTTTTGGACGTTTCGCCTCCTATCCAAGAGGCTTCGTCAGCGAACTAAAGTCTGACTGGTTGTATCGGCCCTATTTATATATCCCTAATGTCCAGACATGGTGGCGCGTAAGACTCTAGGCTGTTTGGAAAGCATTGTCTAACTGAATGAGCGGTGACAAACACTTCCCAACGTTTTTGTGTTACTACACTTGAACGCACTCCTCTGTCAAGTTGCGATTGGCTAAACGGTAGAGCTAAACGGTAGAGTCATGTGTCATGGTAAGCCAATCAGAGCTAGTGTTTTCACACACACCGGAACAGCGTGTCAATAGTCACGCTAAATTGTCACATGCGAGTTGACAGCTCGGGCGTGGCCTACGTTCGCGACACTTCATTTCATTGTCGTTCTGCAATTTCATTTCATTTCAACGAGTCACTGTCACCTCACCAGTGACATGATTACGACGGAAGTGCATCGCTACGTCTTGTGCTCCAAATGTTTGCTTGTGCTCCAAGTGTTTGCTTTGCACGAGGTGATTGTTAGACACGAGTGTGACATTTTATTCGCCCGGCCCGCCTTCTTTTGTCGCGTTTTATTCCGCGTCCGTGGAATCATCGGACTCGCGCCTTTTGTTGTCATAAAATCTCTGCCAGCACCTACGGGACTCGAAGTGAATGCAGATGACATCGAGGAGCTTGTTGCTGACCATAATGAGGTCATCAACACAGAGAATTTGATTTGCCTTCAAGAGGACAAGCAGAAGCAGGCCATTCAACAGTTGATGTGCAGGCTTTTATTGAACAGTTCCATTCAGAAAAGCCTATAAGAATCATCAACATGATGAATGATAATGTGATGCCTCAGTTTCGTAAGACCTTACAAGTCAGAAAGCAACAGGTGTCAATTAAGAGCCATCAATGACCATCACAAATGTAAATAAAGTGACTTTATTAAACAGTGCAGTGTATTTCTTTCATTACAATACAATAGCACATTTATTATACATAGGATAAGGTAGGTTGTGTGTAGTTTTAAGGCTTATTTAGTTGAAAAGTATATTTTATGGAAACCCGGGAACGGATTATTCCCATTTTAATGGTTTCCTATGGGAATTTTTTTGGAGATACACACTTTTCGCCTTACACACTCTGTCTGGGAAGTGGGAACCAATTAAGTTCGTAAGTTGAGGTCTCACTGTATCTAAAATACCCAAAACACACAGTATGATAGTTTTAGTCAAATGCAAAACACCAATAAAAATGACTTAAAGTGTGCTGAAACTGCAAAAAATCGAAACCGGAAGTGCCCAGTTTCAGAAGGTCCCGGCTCCTTGTTCGTTGTGTCATGCTAAGACGTCTTGCCTTGCTCGATAATCAAAACAATGGCTTCAGATTCGGAGAACATGCTTTCTTGTTACTCATCCAGTTATGAATATGATTCAAATAGTTCTGAAGAGGAAAGCATACATGGTTGCAATCGATTAAAGAATTTATTCCGTGTCATTTTGAGGCATCAAGGGGGGTGGGGGGGGGCAGAAGATGGCGACAAAGCTCCGTGTGAAAATGGGCTCAACATTTTGGTCACAACACATAAGGATTCACCATCGCGTTATTTATGTGCTTTCCGTCGAAATTCGCCATCAACACGAAGTTTTCAGATCAAACAAAGTACCGCAAAATGCATTGACGTAATCAAAGGACTGCTACAGTGTGTCCTTTCTCGGTCAGGGGCGTTCCTTCAGTGACATGATGTGAGGACTCGTCACCAACTCGAAAACAAGACTTCTGGAATATTCAGTGTGAGTCTTAAAACATAGCTATATGCGGTGGAATCTTTGTAAAATACGCTCAGTAGAAATCATTTGAAGCGATTTAACAAATTATGGACACAAGTTGTCCGGAGGCGTCGGTTGTCCTTTAACAAAAGTTCAGAGTGCTCAGACTCAATGAATGAATTTCTGCAGAAAAATATAAAATCAAAGCCTGGCTGTACCCTCTCATCATCTCCTTCCAAGTGTCACGATCTGGTTGGCGACCAACGGGTGGCGCTGTCGGCCCCGCCTGCACCTGCACAGGTGCTGGTCGTCCCGATCAGTGGCGGACTGCCACGTTCGGATTGGCGACCAATGGGTAGCGCTGTCAACCCTGCCTACTGCCTCGCAGGTGCTGGTCGTTCCCAATCAGTGACACTCAAAAGGACTCCCGCCACGACCATTTGCTGTCGGGTCATTGTTGAATGCAATTGTATGCTTTGTATGCATTGTGCATTGTGTATGCATTGTATGCTGTGCGTGTGTTTGTTTTACATTGGCGGACTTCTAATTTTGGTTTCCTTTTGATACTTTGTGTTTTTTCCATTCAGATGACTTTGATGTTTTACATTTTGTTCCTGCTGACTTTATTTTAATACAATTTGACAAACACAACCTCCTGCTCCCTCCTGCCTGCTTTTTGGGATCCGCAACCACCATCACCACCTTGCAAAACGTGACACCAAGAGACATGCAGTAGCCATATCCGCTCCAAAATAAGGGGCCTGCACCCTGTTATCCAGTCCAGGACACAGAAGTGCGAGGAACGCACGCATCGAGCCATTGATTAACACGAGCAGTAACATATCCAATAGAAATTTAAAAATACTCGAGGTTCGCCTCTGTGTACAACACACCTACTACTCCATTTAGCTGGCCTGACATGTGCCACAATGCCAATGAAGTGAGCCCCTATGTTGTATTGGTGACTCAAATAGCCATAATACCTCCTCCATAATATGAAGAATGGACGAGCCTTGGTCAGTTCTTTCACCTCCTTTCACTTATCTACGTGTTGCAATCTTCATGCGGACGGAAGGACGCTGGCAATTTTACCCACCAACCGTTCAGTCACAAGTTACAATGCATGCATGATCAAAGGTCTACCCTTAAGATGGCCCTCAAGGTTCCAACTGAAAATCGAACTGGTTTGATGATTGATGATCAACAAAACGTGATTTTAATTTCGAAGAGAGAATATATCTCATTTAAAAATACAGGACTGGAAAAAAAATTAAATTGTAATTTAGGCATCCAAGAAAGGGATACTCCAATGTAATCAATATATAGAGAAGAGCATTCATTACAAAGCATTATAGAATATACTGCTGTAATACTGAGTTCGGAAATCATGTGAGAGGTAGGCTTACTTTTCGAAAACCTCTTCACAAGAAAGCTGTTGGCAACAACGAATTTTACCTGCAGGGTATTAAAAAGAATTCATGTAAGGCATTTGAAAGTTGACCTCATTTTCAAACCAGAAAGCTGTGTTGAGTTATTTATGCCGTCTATGAATAAATAACGATTCACATGCTTTGGCACAAAAAAAAAAAAAAATGACCTCAAAATAATTTTCTTGGGCTTACCTGGTCCCATGGACACACGATGCCACCGGAAAACATAAAAAGGTAACCCATAGCAACCAAGCAGGCCCAGATGACAAGGGAGAACACCCGAAGTAGTTTCTTGAAAATTGATTCAATGCAGACCAAAACAAATACAGCCAAGAAGATCGCCAACGCTGTGGGAACTGTGATTACAAAGGCCATATGGTCCTCGACGTTCTGGAACAGGAAAACATGAATTAGAAAATAAGGCCACAACTACATTTGCATTAACAGGAAGTTGAATAGTGAAAAATAATAATATCTGTGTCTGGCGGCGCCATGTCTGGACATTAGGGATATATATACAGGGCCGATACTACCAGTAAGACTTGACTTCGCTGAAGAAGCATCTTGGTTAAGAAGCGAAACGTCCGACATCTTCAAAAAAGTACAGATGACGGCTGAAGAAACCTTTTCATCGATGGACCACTCCTGTACGACTGAGAGTTTACACAGACGAAATAATAATTTTACTTTTTTCCCCCATAAAGTCCTGAATCGCAGACAAATTGTTTATAGAATCTTAATGGGTACTTAAGAGACTTTAAAGGCCCTATTTTCATTACGAGCAAAAGTCTAGAGCAAAGTGCATGTATCTAAGCTTTTGAGGGGTTTCCTTTAGTTTGGTATTTTGCTCTAATGTGGACGGGCAGAGATTATATTTTGCCAATCATTTGGCTAAATTGTGTTTTATAATCTCCAAAAACTTAACAAACAATTAAACTGCTAATACACACTCTAAAACAAGTTGGGTCAAACGTTAAGAGTGATGAAAATTGATGCAACTGTTTAAAGATTGTCTAAAATTTTAAACATTTTAAGGACAATTAAACTTGAGAGAAACTGAAAGAAAACAGCATTTTCGATTTATAGAAAATTGACTCGTGTCAAGGCAATATGAGACAACCAGACTGCTCAACCTCACTTCTTGATTCCTTCTTCAGTTTTCCAACTAAACAAATAAACAATATTGTGTGAGTCAGTGACGTGCGGTGAGGTTAATGCAGGGGTGGGCAAACTTTTTGACTCGCGGGCCGCATTGGGTTCTAAAATTTGACAGAGGGGCCGGGCCAGGAGCATATGGAGGGAGTGTTTGGGCCGGAAATACTAAACCTAAAGCATTAAAGGAGAACCGACGCCACCGGACAAGTTATGTCCATAATTTATAAAATGACTTCAAATGACTTCGACTGAGCGTTTTTTACAAAGATTCCACAGCATATAGCTATAGTTTACGTTTTAAGACTTGCGCTGAATATTCATGAAGTCTTGTTTTCGAGTTGATGACGATCCCCATGTGACGTCACGTTTGGACCGCCCCTGACCGAGAAAGGACCCACAATGCATTTTGGGTACTTTGTTTGGTCTGAAAACTTCGTGTTGATCCGTGTCGATGGCGAAATTAGAAGGAAAACACATAAATAACGCCATGATGAATCGTTGTGTGTTGCACCAAGACAAATATTTGATATTCGCTGACACAAATTCCCAGCTGACAAATCAGCCCATTTCCAACGGAGCTTGGGCGCAATCTTCTGCATTTTCTGGGTGCTACATTGCTGTCATTGACGGCTCGAATTGATATGGGAGGACTCCTTGAATCAATTGCAAACATTTATGCTTTCCTCTTCAGAACTATTTGAATCATATTCATAACTGGATGAGTAACAAGAAAGCATCTTCTCCAAATCTGAAGCCATTGTTTTGATTCTCGAGCAAGGCAAGACGTCTTGGCGTGACGTCACGAACAAGGGGGTGGGACCTTCTGAAACTGGCCATTTCCGGATTCATTTTGAAGTCATTTTTATTGGGGTTTTTCATTTTACTAAAAATATCAGCCTGCCTGTTTTGGGTATTTTAGATGCTATAAAACGTTTTTCTGATATCAGTGGGAAACAAAAAAATTGTGCCGGTTGTCCTTTAAATGTAGTGTGTACAAACCTCATAGCACATTAAGAACACTACAACCCAATTTATCAACTGTCTTTCAAATGTGAAAAATATCCCTGATCAGTTATTAAATTTGTCTCAAGGAATTGTCATGATCTGGTTGGCGACCAACGGGGGGCGCTGTCGGCCCCGCCTACACCTGCACAGGTGCTGGTCGTCCCGATCAGATTGGCGACCAGCGGGTAGCGACGTCAGCCCTGCCTGCAGCCTCGCAGTTGCTGGTCGTTTAATCACTGACACTTAAAAGGACACCCGGCACGACCATCCGGTGCCGGTTCATTGTTTGCTTGTTTGCTGCTTGTTTGCTGCATGCTGTGCATGTGTTTGTTTAACCTTGGCGGACTTTTACTTTTGGTCTTCTTTTGCTACTTTGTATTTTTTCCATTCAGATGATTTTGATGTTTTACATTTTGTTCCTGCTGACCTTTATTTTAATAAAATTTGTCAAACAACCTCCTACTCACTCCTGCCTGCTTTTTGGGATCCGCACCCGCCATCACCACCAAGCACACCATGACAGAATGAACCGGCCAACCATCGGATCCCGCAGGTACATCGGACCCGTCTCATTTCCACCCTGTGCCTGGCAATGCTACGTCCACGTTAGCCCGAGCCTCGTCGAGTTTGAATTGCGTCACTCGACGAGCCGTAACGTCCACGTAAACGTCTGGCCGAGACCTCCTTCCAGGTGGCCGTCAAGGGTGACACTGGGTGACTGGCATTGCACGCCCACGTCCAGCCACGCTGTCGTCGTGTATGACGAATTGAGTCTCATCCACTACGAGCCGTGCAATGTCCGCGTCAACGTCAGTCCGAGACCCCGCTCACCGCTGGATCCCGGAGCGGCTCTGGACTGGTCTCGTTCCCCCGGAGCCGGGCAGTTCACGCCCACGTCGGCGTCCGGCCGAGACCTGGTCCCATACGGCCGTACGGGGTGCCATTCTGCGCCTGGCAGTTCGACGTCCACGCAGAGCCATGCGCCGTCGCGTGAACGTGCGAGAGGGATCGCACTCACGCCCACGACGATCCGTGCCGTGTCTTCGTCCACCCCAGGCCGAGTCCCGTTCCCATCAGGCCGCCGCCCGTCGTATGCTGGAGAGGCAGCGGTTGCCCTCTCCACCGACCGTTCCCTGGCGAGTGGACCTTTTGGGAGACTGTTGGGACTTCTGGAAGCAGCCCCTTGAAGGGGGGGTACTGTCATGATCTGGTTGGCGACCAGCGGGGGGCGCTGTCGGCCCCGCCTACACCTGCACAGGTGCTGGTCGTCCCGATCAGATTGGCGACCAGCGGGTAGCGACGTCAGCCCTGCCTGCAGCCTCGCAGGTGCTGGTCGTTTAATCATTGACACTTAAAAGGACACCCGGCACGACCATCCGGTGCCGGTTCATTGCTTGCTTGTTTGCTGCTTGTTTGCTGCATGCTGTGCATGTGTTTGTTTAACCTTGGCGGACTTTTACTTTTGGTCTTCTTCTGCTACTTTGTATTTTTTCCATTCAGATGATTTTGATGTTTTACATTTTGTTCCTGCTGACCTTTATTTTAATACAATTTGTCAAACAACCTCCTACTCACTCCTGCCTGCTTTTTGGGATCCGCACCCGCCATTGTGACAGGTATTTCCTATTTTGGTTATATTCGCGTAGTTCTATTGGTTTACAAATGATATATATCTAAAATGTTTATTTAAACATGGAACGCCTGCTTCGGTTCGTGTTTCGTGTCGGACCGATTTAGATCGTTGGACCGGAAATTGTTGTGCGCGTACGTTTGCATTAGATCGGGGCATTCGAAGTAAACCACTGTTGAGTCAAGACGTATCACATTGCTTGTCTTGTGTTTTTTTTCTGGATCCCACAACACCGTATCTCCCTTACTATAGTGGAGAGCGCAACATTTTGGAGGCACCGCTGGGATATTTGCGTTCGAGTGTTGTCTACTCGCCGTGGGTAGAAGCTCGCGCCGAATATCCCCAATCAACCCAGTCGGAGTGGCGTCGCCGTTTACTGGTTTGTTTCTACATGTGCTCTAGTTGCATCTCTGTGCGTACAGCCACCACTTGAGGGCACTGGAAGACTTTGAAGATTTCAAAATATCTGGACAAATAGGGGAACTCGGACAAAAAGATAAACTCACATTTCCTAATTTGGTCAGACAGATAGAAAGTGGGCTCAGTAAAGGCAGGTTCCATCCCTAGGATAGTTGTTAGTGTCCAGAACCCTACTAATCATGATATTAGGTTTCCAGTAAAGGCTATTATTGGTACAGTGCAGTCAGTAGGGTCTGTCTACCCAGCTAACATATTTAAAAGGGACTTTCCTTCAGCGGTTGTCAATGAGGTCCATGTCCATAATACCACCATCGCTCTCAGTGAGCAGTGGGACCCCCCAATTGACCTTTCTCATTTCGACGAAGATAAAAGAAAGACCGTTCAGCAGATGTTGAGAGAGGAATCGGCATCATTTTCAAAATCGGACGACGACATAGGGTGTGTGGAAAACCTACAAATGGACATTTTGTTGAAAGACACTGAGCCCGTTTCAAAGACATATATGTCTGTCCCAAAGCCAATGTACAGAGAGGTGAAAGATTATTTACAGGACTTGATAGCGCAGGGGTGGGTGGAAAAGTCCACTTCCTCCTACTCATCCCCTGTCGTCTGTGTCAGGAAAAAAGATGGTACACTGCGCTTATGTATTGATTACAGAGAGCTGAACCGGAAAACACACCCTGACCGGCACCCCATCCCACGGGTACAGGACGTGGTGGATAGCCTTGGGGGTAACACCATCTTCTCGCTGCTGGACCAAGGCAAAGCATACCACCAGGGGTTCATGTCCAAAGGGAGCCGACACCTGACTGCCTTCGTGACCCCTTGGGGCCTTTATGAATGGATTCGAATTCCGTTTGGACTCATGAATGCACCAGCAGCGTTCCAGCGGTGTATGGAACAATGTCTGGAGGGGTTACGGGACGAAATGTATGAAAAGAGTTCCAGTCTGTAAACTGTTCATTATTATAGTTCATATTTGGATGCAGTTCATAATACCGTGCGTCATTGTTTTGGGCACGTCGTCCAGCGTATTTATGTATTTACTAGTACATATGTTGGGGACAACATCTATTTTGAGGGGGGGTATGTGACAGGTTGTAAATTATCGTATTTCCTATTTTAGTTACATTCGCGTAGTTCTATTGGTTTACAAATGATATATATCGAAAATGTTTATTTAAACATGGAACGCCTGCTTCGGTTCGTGTTTTGTGTCGGACCGATTTAGATCGTTGGACCGGAAATTGTTGTGCGCGTACGTTTGCATTAGATCGGGGCATTCGAAGTAAACCACTGTTGAGTCAAGACGTATCACATTGCTTGTCTTGTGGTTTTTTTCTGGATCCCACAACACAGTATCTCCCTTACTATAGTGGAGAGCGCAACACCATCACCACCTAGCACACTGTGACAGGAATATGGCGTTTACATACTATTTCGCAGATACTTGGAGGAGGAAATGGAAATAGATTAAAATAACATATGCACTGTGATTTATCAAGATTGCGTCTGTTTTTAATACGTTTTCATTGAAGGGGAAAAGTTAAAGAAATCAACATTTATTGAAAAATGGAATCACTTTCAACATTCAAAACATATTGTTACACAATGAAATATTCAAGCGCAATGATACCTACTTGTGTTAAATTCCGCCAAATCATAGATGGTTTGTCCTGACCGCGCGCTCAACAAACTCTCCACTGACGCCCTCGCCTTCACGCGCAAACAATACACGTGTACCGTCGCCGAGCACACAAACGTAGGCTACCTGCAGTTGAAATTTGCATACTTGGCTCGGCAGCCAATCAGAAGCCTGCTTCTTTCTTCCGGACTTTCGCAAGCGTTATAAAGTCGTGCAATTGCATGTCATTTTCCAAAATAGATGCACAGAACCTCAGCCCAGAAGAAAGATTCAAAAGAAGCTAACAACATATGTGACGCTACAAAACGTAAATTTACATTAAACCGTGACTGTAAAGTGTACGTGAGACTCATGAAAGGGGCTTAGTGGCTCGTAGGAAGCAATGCAAACGTTTCATTGTGCACCACAATGACAATCGACTACTGCAGCAAAATCTACAGCCATGCACTTTTACCATAAATTAAGCAAGGTAGCATTTGTAGTAGGTGCATTCTTGATTATAAGAAAAACTTTATGCTTTGTGACAATGTTTTTTAATGTGATTAGTTGTCTCATTGTTCTTCAAGTTGTGAAAAATGGGCCAGGCAACTTTTCAGTTATCTGCCCTGTTGTCCGCTAACTTGCGGATCAAAAAGCCTAACGTGGCCCGCGGGCCGTAGTTTGCCCATGTCTGGGTTAATGGCTGGTGAGGCACTGACGTCATCACAGTCAGATTTCCAAACATATGAACTCCACAGAGTAGCTTATTCACCATTTGATTGGCAACAGTTAACGTGTTTTGTTTAAAATGTCATGTCGGCATCCGGTCGGTATACAAACTGTAGCATAGAAAAAAAGATTAAAAAAACGTTATTATTGTGTTACATTTACTTATAAATGAAGTCCAAGTCTCTGTCTCAATGAAGATCACTGCCAGTGAAGAAAGTCGTCCTGGATAAGTCCTGTTCCGACTGTATACATGTTTTCAGTCTTTTGTGCTGAGAATGACCGCTCCACTGATGTTGTAGTTGCTGGAACAGTGAGGACGAGCTGGAGCAACTTTGTCGCTTCAGGAATAGTTTCAATGAGATCCTTCTGGGCCAAAAAGCTGAGAAGCTGTCCAGGAGATTTATATTCATCCCTCACCATTTGTGAGCTATACAGTCCGGTGTTGGTCTTCCTTTAATTATTATCTCCTGCTTCGATTGAAAGTCCAGTTTAGAAAATTCTTTCAATTTAGATATATAATCCACCGTTCTGAAAATAAGGCCAAGCAACACGAATAAATGACTGGATGGTTGCATTTAACTTGCTAACTGTTTACTGTAGCTTGCTGTCACTAATTCTATTATTCTGCAGCCGAGGAGTCGCAAGAAGAATCTCTAATCACCATCGCCCCCTGTCATGAGGCAGGAGAACTGTGTGCCTCACCGATGCACACAGTTTTGATAAAAATAAAATAAAATAAACATTGTAATACAGTGTTTATAGTGTACAGTGACTGTACATTATATACACCAGCTAAACTAGAAATTTAGTTGTTGTACTAAATTCATCCTGTCTACTTGATAACTAATGTTAAGCAGATTCCTTACTTACAGACAGTGTATTGTAGGTGTTCAAATACCTGACATGTTTCGGCGACTACTTCCGCCTTCGTCAGAGTGTCACGGATGTTGCTGTGACGCGCCATTTTCAGCTGGTGTTGCTATGAGGGCGTGACCTACCTGTCAGAACTGACAGGCAAGCCACGCCCCCCGCTGTCCGCTCGTCCCTCCAGGATGCTGCTCCAGGTAGTAGAGAGCATGTAAGCTCCCTCATCCCTGTTGATGGTCCTTGGTCCTCGCTTTCGGATTTCAATGGCCTCCCTGATCCAGCGCTGATGTTTGTTGTCTTCGGTGCGGATGACTCTGGCCTTCTCCCAGTCCATGATGTGGTTCTCTCTTTTGCAGTGGTCCGTGATGGCTGATTTATGGTGCTCCTGTTGTGCTTGTTCTTTTATTGCTCTTGTTTGGATTGTTGCCGTCTCCTTCTCGCACTCGTTCTTGTGCTCTTTTTTTCTTGTAATGAAACCCCTTCCTGTCTCCCCGATGTATGATTTATTGCATGACTTGCATGGGATTTCATATATTGAGTTACATTTGTTTTCCGGGAGTATTTTGTCCTTTGGGTGTACCAAGATTTGACGGAGAGTTGTGTGTGGTTTGACCGGTGTGTTTATGTTGTGTTTCCTCAGTGCCCTTTGTATGCGTTCTGTGATTCCTCTTATGTACGGTAGTGTTACCATTGCTCTGTGTTCTTGTTTGTTTGTTTGCTTTTTCTTTCTTCCCTGTCTTGTGTTGTTTTTGTTTTTGACCTGCTCTGCCCCTTTAGTTATTGCCCACTGGGGATATTGGCATTTTTTCAGTGCGTGTTGTATATGTTTTTCCTCCTGTGTGTTGTCTTCCGGGTCCGTGATTATTGTGGTGCGTTCATGTAATGTTCTGACGACTGACAACTTATGAATAGTGGGGTGTTCAGATGTCCAAAGGAGATATTGGTCAGTATGTGTAGGTTTCCTGTGTACTTTTATTTTGATGTCCCCGTTGTCCGTGTGGTGTATGTTCAAGTCCAAGAAGGCGATGGAGTGGTTTGTTTCTTCTTCATGGGTGAACTTGATACTGCCTGTGGTGTCTATGGAGTTGAGGTGTTCAGTAAGCTGTTGCGTATGTCCTGTTTTGATTTTTTCCAAGATGTCGTCCACATACCTTGCCTTCTTGGACTTGAACATACACCACACGGACAACGGGGACATCAAAATAAAAGTACACAGGAAACCTACACATACTGACCAATATCTCCTTTGGACATCTGAACACCCCACTATTCATAAGTTGTCAGTCGTCAGAACATTACATGAACGCACCACAATAATCACGGACCCGGAAGACAAAACACAGGAGGAAAAACATATACAACACGCACTGAAAAAATGCCAATATCCCCAGTGGGCAATAACTAAAGGGGCAGAGCAGGTCAAAAACAAAAACAACACAAGACAGGGAAGAAAGAAAAAGCAAACAAACAAACAAGAACACAGAGCAATGGTAACACTACCGTACATAAGAGGAATCACAGAACGCATACAAAGGGCACTGAGGAAACACAACATAAACACACCGGTCAAACCACACACAACTCTCCGTCAAATCTTGGTACACCCAAAGGACAAAATACTCCCGGAAAACAAATGTAACTCAATATATGAAATCCCATGCAAGTCATGCAATAAATCATACATCGGGGAGACAGGAAGGAGTTTCATTACAAGAAAAAAAAGAGCACAAGAACGAGTGCGAGAAGGAGACGGCAACAATCCAAACAAGAGCAATAAAAGAACAAGCACAACAGGAGCACCATAAATCAGCCATCACGGACCACTGCAAAAGAGAGAACCACATCATGGACTGGGAGAAGGCCAGAGTCATCCGCACCGAAGACAACAAACATCAGCGCTGGATCAGGGAGGCCATTGAAATCCGAAAGCGAGGACCAAGGACCATCAACAGGGATGAGGGAGCTTACATGCTCTCTACTACCTGGAGCAGCATCCTGGAGGGACGAGCGGACAGCGGGGGGCGTGGCTTGCCTGTCAGTTCTGACAGGTAGGTCACGCCCTCATAGCAACACCAGCTGAAAATGGCGCGTCACAGCAACATCCGTGACACTCTGACGAAGGCGGAAGTAGTCGCCGAAACATGTCAGGTATTTGAACACCTACAATACACTGTCTGTAAGTAAGGAATCTGCTTAACATTAGAAATTTAGTTCATATACTAAAAGCTTTTGAACACTTTAATAGCGAGATGCAGAGGGACAGCAATGCGGTCTCACAGCAGAGCAAGCCAGCACAGTTAGCATAGTGACTGCGCAATCCATGGTGAGGCATAGCCGGCTGCTGCCTCACCCACCGCTCGTCTCCACTTGAAAATTCAGCGATTTTGAAAAAAAAAAAAATTAAAAAAATGGTGAAGTTAAATGGAAAAGAACGTTAAAGTCCAAATCACTAAATAAATATAACTATTTAATTTATTTTGTCATTTGATATTTCCATGATGACAGGTGAGGCACAGCCTCAACTGCCTCGTCTGACTGCACGTCACTGGTGTGCGTCACCCGCTGAGGCAACCAATAGCCCTTCTAGGGAAATAAGTGTGTCAGCATTATCAGATTTGCTAGATGTAATCTATGGCACCGAATAACACACTTCACTTTCACTTGTGAACATTTCTTTTGTAAGATTTCACCAGGACAAAAGGACTTGTGTTGCTTTCTTTTTTCAAATGTAGAATAGATTGCAGTAATCTGGATGAAGATGTTTGTGTTCTGCATTGTGCACGTACCAAAGCAGATTAGTTCCCTTCTGTATTGCTCTAGCTATCTAATTGTACTTCATTTGATATACAGTATCTAATGTTGGCTGCAAAAACAGCTTTAAAACTGAACAGTATAAATGGATGCTGTAATTATATCCATCCAAATAAATCTATCCAAACATTATCTCAATGATGAATGTTTTTTTGATTTCAGGGCAGGTCAGGCCTAAGAAAAGTCATTGAACATACAAGACATACATCGAGGATTTTGTGTATATTTTCTGGTTGTAAGATTTGTTTAATTTTGGCGAAGAACGAGGACTTTTTTTTCATCGATCACTGTAAAAGGATGTTAAAATGGAATAAGAACGTTTGGTGGTTGGAGCTAAATATCCTAGCCCCTATTTGCCTCTTCTTCCCTTACGTGGCACCAGATGAGAACGTTTTAAAGCAGGGGTGTCCACACTTTCATTTTCAAGGGCTCACACAGAATAATTGAAGAATAAAAGGGCACCGCTTAAATTCCTCAACATTTTGAAACAAACAAAAGTGCGTCAATTCTATGGTGTTTCTATTATCTAGTTAATGTTAAAAGTGTTGATGCAAATACGATTTGTGGGGTGGACAACAGATGTCAATCTCACAGATTAGATCCAGCTCTGCACAAAACCATAGTTCACGTGTCAAAGTCAAGGCGGGCCAGATCTGGCCCGTCACTTCATTTTATTTGGCCCGCGAAAGCAAAACACATTTGTTAAATTCCATGATGCTTGCTAAAGTCCGAACCAAAATTTCAAATTATCCAGTGTAAACCACAACGAAAGTCATTATTTTTGGCATCCAATTTTAAAACGAATTATTCATTAATTTGTTGTGCGCTCCATACTGTATGTAATATGTGGAGGAGATGATACATGGCTTCCCCAAATTCATAACAGTCACCAAGAGGAAACCGTAACTACAATGTGGCCTGCGGCAAAACATGAATTTGACACCCTTGCCATAGTTGAATCCCAGCTCCACATTCAGAACCCTCAAAAAAAAAAAAAAAAAACGAACCATTGTAAAGTACTTGAATATGTCTTCATAAATCATCTAGCACAAAAAAAATAAACATCTTTTGCCTCTAAATTGTAATTACCGGTATCATTGTTCACTATAGTGTTTTGAAGATAAATTGTCTTTGCTTTCATCATTGTTTGTATTTTCAAATATAGAGAAAAGTACTACAGTGTATAAATATATGTATTAGAAGTAATGGCACTTATTTTTCCGACAACCTCCTTTCTTACTCTGTCCACCTTAACCTTTTTTAACTCATCTTGTGGCCAATAACAAATGGCATTTTTGTTGTTGTTTTGTTGTTGTTGTTTTGGCATGTCACAGTCTGCAGAAAAATGGAGAGGAGGCTTCAATTGGGCTCCGGTATTGATCACGATCGTAATGTGTCAGTGTCTGCTGCCGCATTTATATGTAGAGACACACTTCTCAAAGAAGCGATATTGACTCCTTTTATCCAGGCTGGGGGTTGATCCCTATTTTACATTTTCTCTTGGACATCTGAGATACTGGGTGTATGTCAATCATTTCCTGTGACCTTAAATACACCATCCATGCAGACAAAGCTTAGAAATAAAAATAGGAACAAAATTGTGAAATTTATGATCAGAATTCACTTTCACTGACATCAATTTCTTGTATTAGGGCATTTACTTTGCTTCCTTCATCTTTCATTTATTTATATTACGTTTCTCCTGTCTTCAAGTGTTAAAGCTTTTCTTATCTTAACTCTTTAGTATTTTTGGTCATTTTGTAGCTATTTAGCAATGCAACATTTGTGCTGCGTCTGAAACTAACAATAACAAATACGTCCTGTACTGTTGCACATGTGGTTGCTGTTGCGTTTTTGAGCTAAGCAGTAGGCGTTGGGGTGGCAGGCTGAGGTTGGATTAGACTTTGGCGGAAGGCTTGTTTACCTGAGAAAAAAAAAAATATTACGAAACATAAGATGCAATGGCTTTAATCTATGAATATTTTTTTCACATTAGGGGGGATTTTCTCACATGTAGGTTTCGTTGTAGAAGAATTACACTGTAGCACAATAGCTTTTGTGAATTGGACAGCTGCAAATGATTGCGTTAAAGGCGACAACAGCTGTCGCAATTCATTCTTTGTGAATACGATCCATTGTGTGTTAATGTTTTTTTACGGTTTGTAATTAATTGGTTACATTTTATACTTGTGTGTAAATACAAACGTCTCGCCTGCACTGCCCTCAGAAGGAAAACAAGAGCCTTTCCTGAGAGGGAGGCCAATTTCAAGGTGAAAAAATGTGCCATATAAAAGTTTCATCTAAGCATAAAAGTGTGCGGTAATTTTGTGGCATCTTTGTGCCAAGCAACTATGTTGAACTGAGTTGAGGATCTTCACATAAAGCATCACTATCTTGTGGCAATGATGTTAGCTTGTTAATGCTATTTTACATGGCATTGTGCTCAAACATTTTTGTTAGATGAAATAATATGGTTACAATACGGAAAGAGATGCCCATTTCACAGTAGGATCAGAGCATTGTCATCAAATTGTGAGTATAGTTTTGCTTTTTTGAATGTTGCTGTGCTGATGACCATTTTGTGATTGGGTGCTTTTAAATTAGCATCTTCATCTTTATTCAGTTCATAGAGTTGCTTGTTCTGTTCTTCCCCCATAAGGGGACACAATCCAGTGTCTTCTTGTGCCGGTCCCAAGCCCGGATAAATACAGAGGGTTATTTGTGTCAGGAAGGGCATCCGACGTAAAAGCTTGGCCAAAACAATCATGCGAATCAAACCTCTGAAGATGGAGCACACTGATTTGCTGTGGCAACCCCTTAAAGGGAAAAGCCGAAAGGAAAAGAAGTGTAAGAGTGGCATTCATCATATTATCTAAAACTCAAAAACTATCAATAAAGTATTTGGAGATATGCCAGGCAAAGTGCTTCCTTGTTGTGCTACATTTAAAGGGAATTAGAGGAGGATTGGCAGTGACTTCAGTCACCTATACCCACTCCCACAGTAGCGCAATCTACTCACCTGCAGATCAGCACTCGTCCACGGAATTACCAACATGGTCTTCCTGCCTGTGGCAGTTGCGCCACCTGCTACACCAGATTTGCACCGAGCACAGCTATTCGGCTGTGAGTGTATATTGCTTCAAAAATTTAATACATAATATTAATAGTGCTAAATTACTTTTTATATTTGGACTCTGAAAAAAAGGCTGGAACGTTTTCTCATGGCAAAAAGTTGATCCCGGATCATTATTTCTCCACGTGGAAGAGATTCTGTTAGAGCTTCTCACTGCAAAATAAATAATTTACATGTTGTCACATATACTTATACTTCCACTGCTTTGCTTTTCCATCTTTTGCAAGGCATTTCGGTTTTTCCTCTATGAACCCAGCTGCCATCTTCTCTGTCTTTCCCATTATAAACAGGGAATGCAGTGGGACAGGAGAGGACAGGAGAAGATGCGTGTCGTTGCGGAGAGAGCTGGTCTCGCCCAGAGCCGAGCTCCAAAACAGAACAGGATTTAGGTCACCCAGCTCGCAGGAAGAGGGAGTGGGGGTGGCGTTAGGATACAAATGAAAGAGACACAGAAATATGAGGAGGTTAAAGATGAAAGTCGCACAGAATAGACAGAAATAGAGGAGGTTGAAAAATGAAATGAGGGTGGAGCAAAAGGTCACACCAATCTTGCACCCAGCCAGAGCAAAAAGGCAGGATGTAGGGCAGGAAGGCTCAAGGTGCTAGTGTGCTCTCAAACTAGAAATCCATTGTCAATGGAAATTTATTTATTTATTTATTTATTTATTTGATACATTTCAGCGATGCAACTTCCTTGTTACAATTCAACCTTTAGCCTCTGCTTAATTTACAAAACCCATTTTACCAGCACATTTCTATGTGATGCCAGCAGCGTCAGAAATATTAGTCACCACACCGATTGTGGCTGAAGTGCTGACTCAGATGCTTCTCCACATGAATATGTCATCACGGGCAAAACACAAGTCTATTCAGGACCCAACTACAAGCATCTGAAGAAATGTTGTTAAAAGCCTTCAGCCACCATTCAAAAATGTCCTTCCAAATATTGTTTGCGTTGACGTTTTTGCCTCTCTGCATCAGTAGGCAATTGTTGACTAATCCGACACACAGTAATGGATGAGGTGAGATGCATATCATCTGCAAAGGAAACTGCTGATGTTAACATCTGTTTGCATTTGGCAAACCAAACCACGCAAATCATTTCCCCAAAGTTGATTTACTGTTTGGATGGTGTTTGGAATGTTTGGATTTGCAAAACTGCAGTCCCCAGTGACAGTACTGTGAGGCCCTTTCACTGTATTAGAATAATCCCTACATCTCAGGGATAGACTGAGTGATGCCCTCAATTGGTAAAATACGTTACACGATGAGATTATGCTTCTCTTAAAACCATGGTGGTGCATAAAAAAGACGTGTTATGAAGTTGTGTCAGATCATCCCTCAAAAGTTCCCTTGCAAAAGGAAGATAGTCATTTGTTGATTGCAATTATAAAACTATTTCGCAACACTTCAATGAATGATATAATGAGCAAACAAAAAATGCAAGAAACAAACATTTACGCAATCGTCATAAAAGAAGTTTATATTTCCAAAGTATTGTTCTTTGTGTTGGATTTTTGCATTAGCAACGATCCTACAAAGTGACATAATGTTGATGAAAAGTCTGAAAAGTTCTCAGTTCTTATGAATGCACCTGCATTTCATATTCATTGAAAATAGACAACATACTTGCTTTAGCTTGAGACTTTGTCCCTTTTTATTTCACAGGGGGTATTTGCTTCTCCGCTGCATTGGATTTGTCAGCCTTTCCAAGCAGAGATAATCATGTCAAAATATTGAGAGCTAGAAAGCACCTCTTCCTTTTTTTAGTTCGATCAACCGTGAGCTCAAACAATAACCAAACCTCTTATTCCCCCCTGGCTTTTATCTCACCCTCTCTTCACATTAGTGCTGCCATGTAGACAACATGCTGGGAAGTGCCTTTGTATAAGCTTTTTGGCACGAGCATACAGTATAATGTAGACGGGAGCAACTGGCAGCGGTTTTGTGTATTTGTGACTTGTGTGTCCCTATTGGTAACCTTGGTCTTGAACGTACTGTTTTTTGTTTAGTTTTGTTTGGTTTTACTTTAATTGTCTGTGCCCTCATGTGTGAATATTCTCCCATATACATTTAAACTTAGTAGGAATACCCCAAACATACTATGTATTGATTCGCCAAATTGAAAGTGATGACTTGCTTGTCTCATATGAATAATACATGTGTGAATGTAGAACTTACCAGTCCTGATGCAAAGAAGACAGTCAGCAGAGCCAGGCATGCTCCCATCACTATAAGCAGCAGGAACACAATCAGTGGATGCTGCTGGCTCATGCAGTAGTACGACTCATACAACCAGTCCTGGGATCTACCCCTCCTCTCCTGACTTCCCTTGGTCCCCTCTTCAGCCCGGCCCAGGAGGTACCGCTTCCTCCTTATTGCCTCTTCCCACATAGCTCTTGGAGTCGAAAAGGGAGAAGTGTCAGGGTAACTGGAGGAGGCGTTGGAGTCTGAGGTAATAGTTTCCACTACAGATGAGAAACAATTGCTGTGCTCTACTTTCCTCCTGACGCTGCTCCTCCTGGGGATCCTGATATGGGTGCTCTTAATGTCCTGTGGGACCTGGGGGATCTGGCCACCCCCGTCCCTTCTTAATTCCTTCAGGCTGATGCAAGTGAAAGGTGGCTCTGATTCAGAGGCACCGTGCACTGGTCGAAAAGATGGCAAGAACGCACCAAGGTTTGAGCGCAGCATCCTCCTCCGCCTCCTCCTGCCAACATGTTGGAGCGGGAAGTGAAGGGAGAGTCGAGACTGAGTGCTGTTTAGAGTCAGAGGGAGAAAGTGGGAGGGAAGTGAAGGGTAAAGGGAGGGGGAGAGGGCCTATAATGGGGGGATGGGAGGAAGTAGATTAAGGTACAGCAGGAGAAAGGGAAGCTCATGAACAGGTTGTGAGGACGACGATACCTCTGTTAAAGTTGAAAATTCATCTGCCCAGTCATCAGATTTGAATTGAACTTTCAAAAGGCGATGATGACCTTCACACCTTGCAGTCATCCGAACAAAGTTCCCTGGATTTGCATTTTCCCAGTACTGATAAAGCTGCAAAAAGGAAACACAGTAAATTGAGTTATTTTTAAACATGTTTGAATACAATTGCCTCCCTTGGTCACGAGAGCAAATTGAATTTTCAGAACAGATCTCTTCACTCCAAGTACATGAGGCGCCACCCCCGACACTCATCAGAGGAAAATATGAGTAACTTGTGTTGTTTTTTTTCATTCTTTTTTCTAGATGTCGAAGCCGTTCAGTGAGAATACGACCACCGACTGGATACTGTATTAATTCAGTTGAAAATACTGTCTGTGTCTATGATCCTATACACACGACAATCATTTTAAAATAGATAAAAGTGCTGCAATGAATGAATATGAGTACAGCATGACTTGCAAATTAAGTTAATTAACTCACGGATCAAGCCTATTTGACACTTGAGTTTAAATTACAGCATGAGAGCAACTGAATTGAAAAAAAGATCTACAAATTTTAGCATGGTTAATTTGTCAAAACAATTCAGAGTTTTGATCATTCTGAAGTAATACGTGACATTGGATTATGCTCCTCTCTTCTCTTAAATTATGAATTCGCACATCATGCATGTCCCCCATAGATTTTCAAGTAAGTAAAGCTGATATCAGGCGAGAAGCAGAATACAACCTGTACTGAGTACGGGCCAATTGAAGGCCTTTACTGATTCACATTAACACCTATATAATACCTTAACATGTTCAATTAACCAAAGAAGCATATTTTGGCATTCTGGAACCAATTGGCATTCTGGAACCATAGGTATTAGTGATGGGAATTCCGGCTCCTTACAGAAGGCCGGTTCTTTTGGATCGGCTCACTTAAAAGAACCGGCTCTTTTGGCTCCCAAATTTTTTTGTTGCTTAAAGCACAACCGATGCCCCCGGACAAGTTATGTCCATAATTTGTAAAATCACTTCAAATGACTTCTGCTGAGCGTATTTTACAAAGATTCCACCGCATATAGCTATATTTTACATTTTAAGACTCGCGCTGAATATTTAGGAAGTCTTGTTTTTTAGTTGGTGACGATACCTACTGTGACGTCACGGTAGGTATTGACACACAATGCATTTTGGGTACTTTAGTTGGTCTGAAAACTTCGTGGTGATCCGTGTTGATGGGGAAATTAGAAGGAAAACACATAACGCGATGGTGAATCGTTGTGTGTTGTACCAAGACTACTATTTGATACGATCTGACACAAGTTGCCAGCAGACAAATCACCCCATTTCCAACGGCGCTTGGACGCCATTTTGTGCATTTTCTGGGACACTACATTTCAGTCCAGATACCTCAAAATGACACTGAATGACTTCTTTAATTGATTGCAAACATTTATGCATTCCACTTCAGAACTATTTGAATCATATTCATAACTGGATGAGTAAAAATAAATTATCTTCTCCGAATCTGAAGCCATAGTTTTGATTCTCGAGCAAGGCAAGACGTCTTGGCGTGACGTCACGAACAAGGGGGCGGGACCTTCTGAAACTGGCCATTTCCGGTTTCATTTTGAAGTAGTTTTTGGACACTTTAAGTCATTTTTATTGGTGTTTTTCATTTGACTAAAATTATCAGCCTGCGGTTTTTGGGTATCTTAGATGCTATAAAATGTTTTTCTGATGTCAGGAAACAAAAAAATTGTGTTGGTTGTCCTTTAAATTAATTAACTACAAAAAAATCATGTACAATTATGTGAAAAACAAATTACTCATTTAAAAAAATACACTATCAAATATTTTTATTTATATGGCTTTATATATATATATGTATATATATATATATATATATATATATATATATATATATATATATATATATATATATATATATATATATATATATATATATATATATATATATATATATATATATATATATATATATATATATATATATATGTGTGTGTGTGTACAGAGCGCATTCACTAACTTTAACCTGTGGTTACTCTGGTTTGATGATCTGCTGTCACTAATTTGCATTTCATATTAATAATGCTATAATACAAACTAGTAAAAATGATAATAATTGAATAATAACAGCATAATGTGATAACATTTGTCCACTGTACCTGTTTACACTAATCTCCAGTGACCAGTTCAAATGGCTCCAAAACAGTGCGTGAGTCCTCCACTACCTACCCAGCTCCTCTGCTAAATTATCCGAAATGTATGTTCTCCGCGGGCCCGTGTGGGTTTTCTCCAGGTCTTCCGGTTTCCTCCCACATTCCAAAAAACATGCATGGCAGGCAGATTGAAGACTCCAAATTGTCCCTAGGTGTGAGTGTGAGAGTGACTGCTGTTTGTCCTTGTGTGCCCTGTGATTGGCTAGCAACCAATTCAAGGAGTCCCCCGCCTCGTGCCTGAAGACAGCTGGGATTGGTTCCAGCACCCCGCGCTTCCCTAATGAGGAATAAGCAGCACGGAAAATTAATGGATGGATGGTGTCTTTCTTTGAACTGTTTTTCTAACCCCTCCCTCTTCTCCTCACTGCTGCGTGTGTCTGTAATTCTCCCCTGCCTCCTCTACCACGGATCTTGACCAATGACATGTGGCTTTGACCAAAGACTGGGGGCGGGGAATAGAGGGAGAAAAAAAAGTCGCCTCCCATGTCCGGCTCCTTCTTTGGAGCGGGCTCTCTTCGTTCACTTCAGAGATCCGGCACTAAGAACCGGCTTTTTTGCGAATGACACATCTCTAATAGGTGTACATGAAATATCCCTGCCAATGACTCATATGGGAAATGTATTAGTGCTTTCACGGATGTCACAATAGCAAACACACAAACCTAACAACCCAGGATGTTTTTTTTTTGCATTGATACTGAAACGACCTCCGTTAGTGTATGTTATTCGATTAGGCTACCAAGGCAGTAGAGGGCGCTACGCGCCTGTGAATGGAACAGAGGAAGACAATGTAGGCTCAGCTCACGCATGCACAGTCGGTCATAAATGCCGCTGTGTGAAGCTGATTAACACGTTTGTCTCGTATCGTCTCTTCATCGTCGTTCACACGCATTCAAAATAATAAATTCTAGACATCCTCATGATGTTACCGTAATCGGGGACTTGTGGGGCGATGCTACATATAAAACTGTAGTTTTGTGGCTTTGATGAATTTGGGTTTTGGATGTCGATTGGTAGTTCACAGCACGACACACACGAGCGGGCAGACTTACATACACATGTGCGAATGTGGAGGATATATACTATGGATAGATGTTGAATGTATAGACCTACACATTGATGTTATATTGATATCAGGAGCCGGTATTATTGGAAGGTGAACCGAATTGTATTCTGATATTGAGATTGTCGAATTGATGTTTTGATGAGTACATGAGTCAGTCGTAAATGCCGCTGTGTGAAGCTGATTAACACGTTTGTCTCGTGTCGTCCCTTCCTCGTCGTTCACAGAACACCTTATTGACTCACAGTGCTACCTGCCTATGACTCATTTGGACCATCCCAGGTATCCCCTAGGCCTGAGGCCGGTTACAATTGGGGGCTCGTCCGGGATCTGTGCCGCTAGTGGGCAGAGTGGGAACTGCTACGAAGAGAACCTGTGCCTAAAGCTTCAGGGAAGACTGCAGTGCTGTCCATTCTCCAGAGAGTAGAGGCTTCAGGGGCTAACGATGGCTCCCACAACTCCATGACGGGTATTGATTTTCAAGATCCAAAAGAGACTATACATACGCCTTGAATGTCAATCAGCTACTAACTGTTGCCAGCACAGTGGATGAGAGTGACACTGAGGACCTTGCGGCCCTTAGTGAACCAGAACTGTTTGATGTGATCATTGACTACGTCAGAGGTGACACATTAAGACGCATAGAAGATGAAGGCATGTCTCAACTCCTTCACCTCGATGACATGATCAGCAAGCTCCTTACCGATTTACAGGTTCGTGATGATGTCCTGTTAGAACAACTTACAAAGTCCACAAGTGAGGAGGCTGAGAGCGTGAAACGCCTTGGTACTGTGACTAAAAATCGATCTGTGAATGTCCATGCTGCCCAAACTCATCAAACTGACCAGATTAACCAGACCAAAGTTGACTCTGAATTAAAGGCTAACCGTACTGCCATTCTCGAGCTGACTGCACAAGTGACCGCACTGACCAAACACTTTGCCCAGGTTGTTAAATCTACAGAATCGGCAACTCAGGTAAACCCATGTCCGTCCCTGACTCGATCCTCGACGCGACCCCAGACACCAACGAATGAGACTAGGGGCAGGTGTCAGGCCTGTGTGCGAAAGAACATTAAGAGCTGCCCTCACTGTTTCATTTGTGGTCAGGAAGGACATAGAGCTGTGGGCTGTCTGCAAAGAAAGGCACCGGGAAACGGGGGAAGGTCACTGGAGTGAGGCTTCCAGTGATCAATGCCAATGACAAGCCTCCAGTACAAATCAACTCGGTTAAACCAGTAACATCCATAAGTCTGATGACGCAGTGTCAGTCAACATCAAAAAGACGTGTAGCACAACTAATTGGCAAGCGATGTATGGTCTCATGTGCACTCAATGGAGTCCCACTCCGAATGCTGCTTGACTCAGGGTCTCAAGTGACCGTGGTGAGTAGGGCGTGGGTAGAGAAAGCACTGCCCAACGTAACCATTCAGCCACTCTCATCCCTATTCCCGGACCAACCTTTTGAGGTATCTGCAGCGAATGGCACAGCGTTTCCCTTTGATGGATGGGCTAATGTTGATTTACAGATACGGAGTGGAAGCCATGGACATGCTGATATACTTAACTGTCCTCTCGTAGGAAGCAACGTGATTGCAGAAAGGATCAAAGAGAACAATGAACAGGTGGACATTGGAGCCATACTGAAAGAAGCCATGAGTGTCAGCGAACGCACAGTAGAGACCTTGATTTATGTTCTCCAGATATTGGGCCCTAATGAGCCATTCCTCCAGTACCCGGTGCGTGTCGGAAAGAAGGGACTCATTATTCCTGCGGGCAAGATATGTGAGGTGAGGTGCAGAGTCAGAGCATGGCCCAAGGGTGGAACAATGCTACTTGAGCCCAGTATAGAGAGCAACTGCCCTGAGGGGCGAGACCCGTTCTTTTCGTTAGTACATGTACCCAGTGGTCCGACAAAAATAGTAAAAATTCCCATTCAGAATGTTAGTAAACATGACATTCATCTTTCACAGAGAACTATTCTGGGCTCACTTGAGGAGGTTATTGAGGTCATGCCCTTTAAGGAGTGCTCCAACAATCACACCGTTCGAACCTGCTCGGCTCTGACCACAGACAAGTGGCATGCTCCGGTTGAGCTGTCACATCTCAAAGAGGAAGAACAGGGTATTACCAGAGACATGTTGTATGAAGAGTCAGATGTCTTTGCAAGAGGTGACGCTGATATAGGTTGCATTCCAAACCTGCAACTAAAGATCCAGCTCACTGACAACACGCTGGTGCAAAAGCGTTAGAATGCCATTCCAAAACCCCTTTACCAAGAGGTCAAAGACTACGTGCAAAACCTACTTCACCATGGTTGGATAAGAAAATCCACTTCTGCATACTCATCCCCTGTCGTCTGTGTTAGGAAAAAAGAAAAAGCTTGCGCCTGTGCGTTGACTTTAGGGAGCTAAATCGCAAAATGGTCCCCGATCGTCACCCACTCCCACGCATTCAGGACCTGCTAGATAACCTGGGGGGGGGGGCTACTCTTGGTTCTCAATACTCGACCAAGGCAGTGCTTACCACCAGAGCTTTGTTGATGACAGTTCCAGGCATCTAACGGCTTCCAGCACCCCTTGGGGGCTGTACGAGTGGCTCTGCCTCCCATTTGGCCTAACTAATGCTCCAGCGGCCTTTCAAAGATGTATGGAGGGCGTTCTTGATGGCCTGAGGGACGAATGCTGCTCTCCTTATCGGGATGACGTGCTCTGCTTTTCAAAATCATTTCATGAACATGTAGAGGACCTGAGGAGAGTGCTTCACCGCCGGCGGGAGCATGGCATAAAGCTACGTCCAAATAAATGCGAACTGTTCAGACTCAGTACTTAGGTCGTCTCATGTCAAGTGATGGTGTCCGCATAAACCCTAAAGACCTGGAAGCCGTTTTACAGTTAAAAGAGAGTGAACCCAGCAATGTGGGGGAAGTCAGCGCTCTATTGGGGTCTTGGGCTACTATAGATCCTTCATACAGGACTTTGCCAGGATTGCACGGCCACTGTTTAAACTGGTAGAGGGTGCCACTCAGCCTGATCAGAGGCCAGTTAACAACACCGCTGCACGCCAAAGGAAAGTCACCAAGTCAGGCCAGCTTCCTTCTGGTACCCCTGTTCAGTGGGGCCCCGAACACAGTGCTGTGGTCTCCCGCCTGGTAGATATATTGACCAGTCCACCTATTTTAGCCTACCCAGACTTTAATTTGCCTTTTGTGTTAAATACTGATGCATCAAATGAAGGGCTAGGGGCTGTGCTTTATCAGCAGCAGGGAGATAAACTTTGCATTGTTGCTTATGGATCCAGAACACTCTGGCCTTCAGAAAAAAAATTGCCATCTCCATTCTGGAAAGCTTGAGTTTCTGGCGTTGAAGTGGGCAATCTGCGACAAAATTTTGAGATTATCTCTACTATGCACCCACATTCACTGTGTACACGGACATAACCCCCTCGCGTACGTCCTAAGCACGGCCAAACTCAATGCTGCTGGACATCGCTGGGTCAGTGAATTGGCGGATTTCCACTTCACAATAAAGTACAGACCAGGCAAGGCGAATGCTGATGCCAACACACTGTCGCGATATCCAGTTAAGCTGGAGGGACACACAGAGGAGTACACTGAAACTTTGCCCCCAGACGTAGTTTCCACCATATGGCAGGGGGACAAGGCTGTGGCTGAGGAGGATGTGCCATGGATGGCTGTGTTACAACTCACCTCTGATGGTGAGGATTTTCTTCCGGTGACAGTCCCCGTTATCACTCCAGATGACATCAGAGCTGCTCAGGCAGAGGATGCATCAATCTATGACGTACTGACACTGAAGAGGAGGGGATGGGACCCAATGACAAAGAGAAAAGACAAATGGGACCAGAGGCAAGGAGACTAGTACACGAATGGAATAGACTTAAACTGGACAAGGGAATTTTATACAGGCAGGCGGGGAAATGGAAACAGCTCGTTCTCCCTAGTAAGCTGAAGTCGACTGTGCGCAAACACCTGCATGATGACATGGGTCATGTTGCAGCTGACAAGGTGATCAACCTTGCAAGGCAGAGGTTCTATTGGCCATTCATGCAGCACGAAATAGAAAACTACGTAATTCGCCAGTGTTCCTGCATTAAACAGAAACGACCAACCATTCCGGAAAAGCACCCATGGGTACATCACTACTAGTGCCCCATTGTAGCTAATTTCTATTGATTATCTCCATCTTGAGCCAAGTAAAGGAAGCTATGAGTATATTCTAGTCCTGGTAGACCACTTTACTTGTTTCGCACAAGCCTACCCGACTAAGAATAAGTCAGGCAAGGTTGCTGCTGAGAAAATCTTTAGTGATTTTATTCCACAGTTCTCTTATCCAGAGAGACTACATCATGATCAAGGGCGGGAGTTTGAAAACAGTCTATTCCAGCGGCTTCAACAGTTGTCCGGCATTGCGCATTCCCGAACCACCCCATACCATCCACAGAGCAACCCTGTAGAACGTCTGAATAGAACACTGTTACAGATGCTCCGCGCTCTCCAAGAAGAAAGGAAAGCTGAGTGGAAAGACTATTTGCCTCATGTCGTTCATGCGTACAACTGTACTTCTATGAAAGATCTCCCCGGTTGCCCATCGACTTAGTTTTTGGTCTGACAGCTGACGAAGAAGTAAAAAGCCGACAGGAATATGCAGGTAAGTGGGCCTGTCGAATGCAAGATGCTTACAGAATTGCCTCCGAGAACAGTCAAAAGAGCTCTGAAAAAGGGAATAACTACTATGACCGTGGTGTTAAAGGCATTGCACTCCAGCCAGGGGTGCGTGTGCTTGTTCGGAACCTATCTGAGAGGGGTGGACCTGGCAAGCTCCGGGCTTACTGGGAGGAAAGAGTCCACAGGGTCGTTGAAAGAGTGGGAGATGGACCAGTGTACAAGGTTCAGGCAGAAAACGGAGACAAAACTATCCGTGTGTTGCACCGTAATCTCCTGCTTTCTGTCAATGATATGCCAGTTGAACAGCCTGGGAGGGTGCAAAATAAATGGAAAAAACAGCTAGACAGACAGGCTTATAGAATCAGAATCAGAATCATCTTTATTGCCAAGTATGTAGAACACACAAGGAATTTGTTTCTGGTAGAACACGCTGCACTAGTATCGTCGTCAAAAAAAACTGCTAAGTGGCACTATACAGTTCCATTTTGGCTACTGTTGAAAGAGTTCAAAGAGTTAATGGCTTGGGGGAAGAAGCTGTTTAAATGTCTGCTGGATTTTGTGCGCATGGATCGGTTGCGCCTGCCTGAGGGGAGTAGCTGGAAAAGGTGGTGGGCAGGGTGCGGAGGGTCCAGTAGGATTTTCCGCGCCTTAGTTTGGATTCTTGCAGTATGCAAGTCCTCGAGAGTGGGTAGGGCGGTGCCAATGATTTTTTTCCGCCGTCCTAACTGTCCGTTGAAGTCGGATTTTGTCCATTTTTGTGGCGGCCCCGAACCAAACGGTGATGGAAGAACACAGGATGGATTCGATGACAGCCGTGTAGAAATGTTGCAGCACCTCCTGTGGCAGGCCATGCTTCTTTAGCAGCCTCAGGAAGTACATTCTCTTTTGGGCCTTTTTCAGGATAGAGTTGGTGTTGACCTCCCACTTCATGTCCTGGGAGACTGTGATTCCCAGGAACTTGAAGGTCTCAACGGTTGACACCAAGCAGTTGGATAGTGTGAGGGGTAGCTGTGGTGATGGATGTTTCCTGAAGCCCACGATCATCTCAACTGTCTTGAGCGTGTTCAGCTCCAGGTTGTGACGGCTGCACCAGAGCTCCAGCTGCTCCACTTGTTGTCGGTACGCAGACTCGTCGCCGTCTTTGATGAGACCGATGACCGTGGTGTCGTCTGCGAACTTTATGAATTTGACAGCTGGGTGCGTTGAGGAGCAGTCGTTCGTGTAGAGAGAGAAGAGCAATGGAGAGAGGACGCATCCCTGCGGGGCTCCAGTGGTCGTGGTTCGTGTTGTGGATGATATATTTCCCAGTCTGACCTGTTGTGTCCGTCCTGTCAGGAAGCTGAGGGTCCACTGGCAGATCGTGGGGGACACACCAAGCTGGAGAAGTTTGGGGATGAGGAGTTCTGGGATGATGGTATTGAACGCAGAGCTGTAGTCCACAAACAGGATTCTTGCGTAGGTTCCTGTGTTGTCAAGGTGGTCGAGGGTGTGGTGCAGTCCGATGTTGACTGCATCCTCCACAGACCTGTTTGCCCGGTAGGCAAACTGAAGAGGATCTAGCAGAGGTCCGGTGATGTTCTTTAGGTGGTTCAGCACGAGGCGTTCAAAGGACTTCATGACCACAGACGTCAGAGCGACAGGTCTATAGTCGTTCAATCCCGAGGGTGCTGGTTTCTTTGGAACTGGGACGATAGTAGACTGTTTGAAGCAGGATGGGACTTCACGCTGCTCCAGGGATCTGTTGAAGATTTGTGTGAAGACCGGAGCCAGCTGGTCAGCGCTGACTTTCAGGCAGGAGGGGGACACTGTGTCAGGTCCCGCAGCTTTCTTGATCTTCTGCTGCTTGAAGAGCCGTCTAACGTCCAGTTCGTGGATCTGTAGGGCAGAGGGCGGAGATACGGTAGTTTCTGGTAATGGTGGGCAGACCGGGGAAATGGGGGTGTCCTTTTCAAATCGGCAAAAGTATGTATTTAACTCATCAGCCATTATAGCAGAGAAGCAGTTGGGCAGGAGTCTGAATATTCAGATGAAGAGGAGGGATGTTCATACAATGTCCGACGGCTACCTGTGTATACAAGGAAGACAGAGCTGTAGCACCAGAATTTCAACCCCAGGCACAAACTACGGAACCAGAGGATGTGCGGCAGCTAGAGGAAGCTGTTCCATTGGTCGTACCAGAATCATTACCAAAACCAACCCCAGCTGATACCCTGCCTGTTGAGGAAAGCCCGGAACAATCTGTAATGGATGATAATGAGGGTGATGCAGGAGCGCCGGCGGAGTTGGTGGAACTGGACACCAGGTCACAAAGTGGAATGGAATTGCTGGCAAGAAGGTCTACTCGGACTCTAAGACCCAGAGAGATAATCACATATAAACACTTGGGTCATCCATCATACCAGCCCTGGAGACCAGGGGCATTTGCCCTACCCCATGACCCATTATCCAGCGCGACCTGCACCCTATTACTACTCTACCCCAACGGTATGGACTTATTAGACAGCAGACTTGCATTTGAATGTGACTGACACCACACTACAGAGACCAGACAGATGACTGTTCTTGTACTGGTACTTGACTACTACTTGTTGTTGGTGTAGTTCAGGATGTCGGGTGACATCTCTTAAAACAGGGGAGAGTGTAGGGGTTTGGAAACGACCTCAGTTACTGTATGTTATTCGATTAGGCTACCAAGGCAGTAGAGGGCGCCTGTGAATGGAACAGAGGAAGACAATGTAGGCTCAGCTCACGTATGCGCAGTCAGTCATAAATGCCGCTGTGTGAAGCTGATTAGCACGTTTGTCTCGTGTTGTCTCTTCCTCGTCGTCCACAGGTATTCAAAATAATAAATTCTAGACATCCTCATGATGTTACAGTAATCGGGGACTTGTGGGGCGATGCTACATATAAAACTGTAGTTTTGTGGCTTTGATGAATTTGGGTTTTGGATGTCGATTGGTAGTTCACAGCACGACACACACGAGCGGGCAGACGTACATACACATGTGCGAATGTGGAGGATATATACTATGGATAGATGTTGAATGTATAGACCTACACATTGATGTTATATTGATATCAGGAGCCGGTATTATTGGAAGGTGAACCGAATTGTATTTTGATATTGAGATTGTCGAATTGATGTTTTGATGAGTAAATGTGTATATTGAGATGGTCGAATTGATGTTTTGATGAGTAAATGAGTCATCATAAATGCCGCTGTGTGAAGCTGATTAACACGTTTGTCTCGCGTCGTCCCTTCCTCGTCGTTCACAGAACACCTCATTGACTCACAGTGCTACCTGCCTGTGACTCATTTGGACCGACCCAGGTCTCCTTTAGGCTTGAGGCTGGTTACAATACCATACACACCCCGGCACACACCGGTTTGTGCCGGGGTTGGCAGATCGAGACAAGCCTTTCCGAGACCTCCTGTCCAAAAGGAACTGCTGGGTGTGGGGCGTCGACCAGGCACGAGCCTTTCAAGATTTAAAAGACGCGCTGACGTCCACACCGGTGCTGGCCATGTTTGATCCCAACAGGGAGAGTAAAGTCTCTGCAGATGCGTCGTCGTACGGGTTGGGCGGAGTTCTTCTCCAAAAGTGGGAGGAAGAATGGAGACCAATAGCTTATGTGTCACGCTCGCTCACATCTACGGAGCAGAGATATGCTCAAGTGGAGAAGCAGGCTCTGGGGCTGACCTGGGCCTGCGAGAGGTTTCGTAACTTTCTCATCGGGAAGCATTTCTTGATGGAGACGGACCACAAACCTCTCCTGAGTCTCCTGGGGTCCCAAGCCCTGGATACATTACCTCCACGGATACAACGCTTCAGAATGCGACTCATGCGCTACTCTTACTCCATCTCTCACGTCCCAGGAAAAAGCCTGTTGACCTGTTGACAGCCGACACACTGTCTCGAGCTCCAGTGGAGAAGGGGGCGACACCAGATGACAAAGATTTTGCTCGAAGATACGAACATCTACGTCGACATGGTGATGGAGAACCTCCCGGCAACCACCAATTACCTCGAAAGGCTGAGAGAGCAGCTGCAGAGGAACAGCGTGTGTGCACGTGTGATGCAGTTGTGCAAAGAAGGCTGGCCTGAACAAGGCCCCAATGAACCGGCACTCAGGCTGTACAGAGCAGAGCAGGCATTCCTCACAGTCCACGACGGAATCCTACTGAAGGGACAGAGAATTGTCATACCTTCAACCATGAGAAATGATGTTCTCGTTAAACTGCATGAAGGTCACCAGGGCGTGGTAAAGTGTAGAGAACGAGCGCGGCGGGCGGTATGGTGGCCTGGGCTAAGCCAACAGCTGAACGAGTTGGTTCTCAACTGCCGAACATGCTGCAAGGAGAGACTGAACCACAGAGAGCCAATGATTCCATCACCGTACCCAGGAAGACCATGGGAAAAGCTAGGAGCAGATTTGTTCATGCTCGGAAACAAGACCTACTTGCTGGTTGTAGACTACATGTCAAGGTATGTGGAAATAGCTCTGTTGGCCTCCACAAAATCGATTGAGGTAATCCGCCACCTCAAATCAATATATGCACGCCATGGGATCCCGGACCTTTTGGTTTCGGATGGAGGGCCTCAGTTCTCCAGAACAGTCTTCACAGAGTTTGCGGAGTCCTATGGGTTCCGCCACATTACAAGTAGCCCACGATACGCTCAAGGGAATGCCGAGGCAGAATGTGCAGTTCAGACGATCAAAAGCCTCTTGAAAAAAGCAGATGACCCCTATCTGGCCTTGCTTGCGTACAGGGCTACCCGTCTTGAAAACGGGTACAGCCCCGCTCAGCTTCTCATGGGGAGGAGACTCCGCACGAGGGTTCCCATCCTTCCTGTCCTGCTTAACCCAGCCATCCCCGACCGAGAAGCCATCATCCAGAAGGAAGATGAGAAGAGGACAAAAGATGCACAACACTACAACACGCGACATCGTGCACAGAACCTCGTCAGACTCAACCCGGGACAGTGTGTGTGGATTAAGGACCAAGGAGCGGAAGGAGCCATCATCGAAAGACATGCTTCCCCACGATCATATCTGGTAGAGGGACCTAACGGGACCATCAGACGAAACCGGCGTCATCTCATCCCAATGAGGTCCTCGCCTGAGCAGAGTGGCTGTGATGCAGCGGAGCAGTCTTCGGGAGGCGATCCAGAAAGTCCATCAGCGGGACCACTACAGCACAATCTTTCAGACCCACCACCCACTCCTACTACCAAGACCAGGTTTGGGAGAGTCGTGGTGAAACCAACCAGGTTGGACTTGTGATTTTTTTTTCCACCAATTTTCCTCCTACTTTCAGGCTCTGCTTGCAGGGTTGTTTGTTAAAAAAAAAAAAAAAAAAAAAAAAAAAACGGGGGTGGGTGTATTACGAATATTGAGATGGACTTGTACATGCTGTTCTGTTTGTCCATACAATGTTCAGCCCATTACAGAGCATAGAGGATGATCAGTTAAGATGGACCATCAAGTTATTGTTCTCAAATGGATTGTCTCAAATATGTTTGTTTTTCCTATGCGATCCCTTGTCACAGTCTGAGGGATGAGCAGACCTTTCAACCACGAGGCAGAATAATCCTCAAGGTCTGTTGAATCATTGGTAGTCTATCCAATGATTCTAGAAAGGGGAGATGTGGTGTGATTGTTGACAAGATCAGTGGCGCTGGGCGATAACGTCAGCAGGGGGCGCCAAGGACCAGGAGGGGAGTGACTGGGAAGAAGGATTGCATTGGAGGCAAAATAAAAAAGTTACCCACGTTAACGCAACAGCTGGACTCACATGTGCCTTATTTGACAACACGACAGTGCCGGGTGTCCTTTTAAGTGTCAGTGATTATAACGACCAGCACCTGCGAGGCTGCCAGCAGGGCTGACGTCGCTAGCCGCTGGTCGCCAATCTGATCGGGACGACCAGCACCTGTGCAGGTGCAGGCGGGGCCGACAGCGCCCCCCGTTGTTCGCCAACCAGATCATGACAGCATCAGTGTGATTTGGTTCTATTAATGTGATGCTCACCACAAAATACGTAAGCAGTCAAGTGGATATTGAATTCCCCCTGTGTATGGATTAAAGTTAGTATTGTGGCGGGCACTAGGACCAGGCATCTCACCCAGCAGGTGCAGAGGAGGGGGCGGTTCTTGTTACATATATTACACTGCATTTTGCTGTTTAGAGAGATCCACTAGTTAGCCGTTGGAATAAACACGTCTCCACATTTAGTCGTGTGTGCTCATTCCTCAACGGCTACACTGGTGACCCCGACGATGGAAATGCTCATGGCAACGGACGAAGATGTATCTTCTACGGCCATGTCGCCACGACCGGCGCCCAAACTCGCAGCTGCCGCCTACGCCGCGAAGTTGCCCGAGTTCTGGCATAGCGACCCGGCTTCGTGGTTCCAGCATGTGGAAGCACTTTTCCACCTACGAGGCGTCACGACAGATGACCCAAAATATTACATGGTCGTGGCGTCCCTCGACCAATCGACAACGCATCGCATGATGCAACTTCTGCGCGCACCTCCACGATGCGGGAAGTACGACACGCTCAAACAACTGCTGCTCCGGCGGTTCACGCTATCGGCCTCCGAGAGAGCAGACAGACTTCTTTCGCTTCCCGGACTCAGCGACGGAACAGCAGTGGATCTAATGGACAAAATGCTGTCGCTGTTAAATTCGGATGATGGCGGATTCCTTTTCCCCCACATTTTCCTTCGCCAGCTACCACCCGAAGTGCGTGCCGTGCTCGCTAACTCGACGTGCCTAGCCACCGGCGACTATCGTGGCTTGGCGGAAGAAAAAGATCGAGCGCTTCTGGCGATACGGCGGTTAGCCGTGCAAATCGATCCGACCGTCGTGGCCGCAGTGGGATCGCAGAAGCGGCGCGGGAAAGCCACCTGCTATTTCCATCAGCGGTTTGGCGCCAAGGCTCGACGCTGCGCACCTCCCTGCTCCGACGAGGCGACGGGAATCTTCAACCGTCGTTTGATTGACGCCATCTCTTTCGCCACTTTTCCGTGTGAGGCCGGAGGGCTCGGGGCATTAACGCATGCAAATTATTTAACATCGGGTAACGTTTATGAATGCCTGCTGACCGATTATCCGTCATTAACCACACCCGCCTTTTCCAATGCCGATACTAAACACGGGGTAGAGCATTTCATTCCCACGGTTGGCCCGCCAGTTTTTGCCCGTGCTCGTCGCCTCGACGCGGCAAAATTGGCAATGGCGAAAGGGGAGTTCGCGACGATGGAGCGCTTGGGCATCGTGAGGCATTCCAACAGCCCGTGGCCCTCACCATTACACATGGTGCCCAAGAGTGACGGTTCTTGGCGGCCGTGCGGTGATTTTCGTCGGCTGAATAACATAACCACACATGACCGTTACCCCATCCCGCACATTCAAGATTTTTCCGCACGTTTGGCCGGCGCCGTGATCTTTTCAAAAGTAGATCTAGTTCGCGGTTATCACCAGGTGCCGGTACGGGCGGAGGATGTGCCAAAAACAGCGGTGATTACCCCCTTTGGCCTCTTTGAATTTCTCCGCATGCCTTTTGGCCTGAAGGGGGCGGCACAGACCTTCTAAAGACTGATGCACTCAGTCTTGCGAGGTCTTGATTTTGTATTTGTCTATCTAGACGACATCTTTGTGGCCATCCCTTCACCGGAGTAACACCTGTCGCACTTAACCGAAGTTTTCAAGCGCCTTGATTCGCACGGCCTTTTAGTTAAGCCCGTTAAGTGCCAATTTGGTCTGTCCAAGATCGATTTCTTGGGGCATCGCATTTCTCCACAGGGCGCCATCCCCTTACCCGCCAAAGTGCAAGCAGTGGTGGATTTCCCCCGCCCGGCCACAGTTAAGGCTCTGCAGGAGTTTTTGGGCATGATCAATTTTTACAACCGGTTTCTTCCTCACGCAGCCGACCTCCTACAACCCCTCTACGGCGCCTTGAGAAAAAAGAAGGCTAACGACCCCGTCGAGTGGGCACCGCAACGAGCACAATCCTTCCAACGGGCCAAGGAAGCTCTTGCGGGTGCAACTCTTCTGGTCCACCCAATCTCAACCGCACAGGTGGCTTTGACTACCGACGCGTCTGATGTTGCCGTAGGGGCGGTGGTTGAGCAGCTTGTGGAGAACGAATGGCAGCCCCTTGCATTTTTCAGTCGGAAGCTGCAAGATAACGAACGCAAGTACAGTGTTTTCGACAGAGAGTTGTTAGCACTCTATCTTGCAACGCGCCATTTTCGTTTCCTCCTCGAGGGGCGCCGGTTTACCGCATATGTGGATCACAAACCACTCACATTCTCCATGTCAAAGGTGACTGAACCGTGGTCGGCCCGACAGCAACGGCATTTGGCAGCCATTTCTGAATTCACAACAGACATTCAGCACGTGGCCGGCAAATGTAACCCTGTGGCCGATTGCTTGTCACGCGCGATTGTGTGTCCAGTCCAGCTCGGGGTGGATTTTTCAGAGATGGCCACCGCCCAATCTGAGGATCCGGACATCCACGAACTCAAGGCAGCAGGCACAGCCCTGAAACTTGAGAAGGTGGCACTGTGTGAAGGGGGTCCCGCTCTCCTCTGCGATGTGTCTACGGGTCGCACTCGTCCCGTGGTTCCACAGGAGTGGCGTCGGCGAATTTTTGATTCTATTCATTCCCTCTCACACCCTGGCGTCCAGGCGTCAGTCAAACTACTTGGGGCCAAGTTTGTCTGGCCTGGGTTACAAAAGGACGTCAGGAAGTGGGCAGCTGCATGCGTGGCATGTCAGCGCGCCAAAGTCCACAGACACACCCGAGCAAACCTGGAAACTTTTCCAATCCCGGACAGGAGATTTGACCACGTCCATGTGGATCTGGTCGGGCCCCTCCCTCCTTCGCAGGGTTGCACACATCTCCTTACCATGGTCGATCGAACCACTAGGTGGCCGGAAGCAGTCCCCCTGTCCTCCACGACCTCGGCAGATATTGCCCGCGCATTTCTGTCGTCCTGGGTCGCACGTTTCGGCACGCCATCCGATATCACTTCGGACAGAGGCCCCCAGTTTGTCTCCGAGCTCTGGTCGGCCATGGCGCAGTCCTTGGGTGTGCAGGTACACCGCACTATGGCCTACCACCCGCAGGCTAACGGGATGTGCGAACGCTTCCACCGGTCACTGAAAGCCGCGCTACGGGCCGCGCTGTCGGACGGTAACTGGGTCGACCAGCTTCCGTGGGTCCTGCTCAGGTTACGTTCGGCCCCTAAAGAAGACCTTAACGCCGCCCCCGCAGAGTTAGTGCTCGGTCAACCACTCCGCGTTCCTGGTGAATTTCTGCCTGAAGCTTCGGGTGCACCTTCATTCCCCCTTTTGCCAGCAGAGCCCCTGACTCCAGCACCAATTCACCACTGCGTCCCCAAAATATTTGTTCCGTCTGCTCTTAGGTCAGCCCGTTTCGTCTTTGTGCGTCACGATGCCCACCGCTCTCCCCTCCGACCGCCGTACGACGGCCCGTTTAGAGTGCTCGAACACGGTGAAAAGAGTTTTGTGCTCGATATGGGTGGGCGGAGGGAGGGCATTTCAATAGACAGGTCAAACCGGCTCATTTAGTTGCAGGCGAGGACGTTTTGCCGGCCCAGGCCCCACGTCGCGGACGCCCTCCGAAACCTCCAGCCTCACCGCGGCATGCCAGGGTTGAGTGTCGTTCCCCCACTGAGGTCTCGCCCGAATCACCTGCCCGAATGATTTCACCTTCACCACCGAATGACGGACTGCGTAGTCGTTGGGGCAGGCTGGTTAAGCCCCCTGCAAAATTTTCACCTTGACCTTCCTTCTGGGTGTTCTGGGGGGGGGGGGGGCTGTGTGGCGGGCACTAGGACCAGGCATCTCACCCAGCAGGTGCAGAGGAGGGGGCAGTTCTTGTCACATATATTACACTGCATTTTGCTGTTTAGAGAGATCCACTTGTTAGCCGTTGGAATAAACACGTCTCCACATTTAGTCGTGTGTGCTCATTCCTCAACGGCTACAGTATAATCATACAAACGTAGAAGGGGAAACACCTGCCTGGCATGTCACCTTGTCAGGGTGGAGGAATGTGTGTGGCCCAAATAACCAAGGAGCTAAGTGGTTTGCGGCTTTATGCCCCTGGCAGGGTTACCAACAGGTCCTCGGCGAGAGAACACTTCATGCCTTCTGCTCTGTATGATGATGGCTGAAGATGGGGATCTTGCCAGTTCAATCCCCAGCTACTCACACTCGTTATTAAGACATGCATAGTCAGCTCTCTGACAGAGAAACATCTAGAACTGCTTCATGTCACAAATAGGGTACAGAAAGTGCTGAAGAATAAATGACTCTCTGTGTCTCTGTGTTGTCATATTATTTATTTAGTTGTTTTTTTTTTTTTACTTTGTTACTTCCAGGTTGAGTGAACGCTGGCGCGTGTGGCTGCCACTGTAAAGTGTGACTGTAAAGTGTTCTTGAGAGTTTTGAAAGGTGCTTATAAATGAAATGTAATATTTATTATTAATATTATTATTATTATTATTATTATTATTATTATTATTATTATTATTATTATTATTATTATTATTATTATTATTATTATCGCAAGAAAAACCAAAACCCGAACAAATTTGAGAATGGCCCTTTACGTCACATTTTTCAATTCCCTAATAAATTCGGGAATGGCAGGGAATTAGTTAACAACAGAAAAGAACCATTCATTCTTTTAGTTTCTGAGACGCTTTATACTCACAGGAGGTGCGGTGGGTGCTGGAGCCTCTCTGAGTAATAGGTGAAGTTCACCTGAAGTGGTTTATGCTGGACCGATCGTTTTGTCGTCTCCTGTGAGTCTGATGTGGAACGTGAGTCGATAGTCTTTTACATCGGACAAACGGTAGTCCTAATTTTCTCAAGTAACACGTTAAACCCTAATCATTACCACGTGTTTTTCCCCTTCTTTTTGGCAATGGAGTGTGATTTCCTGTCATAATAATACAATTATACAATTATAAAAATAATGCATTCATTTTGTTGATTTCTGTAATGATTCAGATGATTCCACACATTCTGAATTCATTGATGTCAGAATCAGCCTGATTCCTGATTATATTTCATAAACCGGAACCATACTTCAAAGTGGTCTACTTTTTGCCAATTCTGTAACTGCCGCACAAAGGCTTGCGGGTATGTCAGTCTTTGCACTGAAGCAGAGGCACACTTTTTACAAATATAGAGCGGAAAGTGTCTGATCGCCTCTTCAAGATACTTCTGCATGAAACATCCATCAATTATCTGATCTGCTTATCCTCATGATGTTCACATGAGTGTTCAAGCCGATCACAGCTGTGAGCAGTTGCAGTGTTAAATCAAAATAAATAAATACTGTTGTGACTGGTTGCGAGTTTGTTTCGAGTTGGGTCTTTGATGATGTCCATTGCTACGGTGTATTGTGTCACTAAGCTTGAATTACTCACTCACACGTCAGAATGTCAAGCTTTCTTTCATGCTTCATACATCCAGCCCCGGTCACCAGTCTGACTATTTTTAATAATAATAATAATAATAATAATAATAATAATAATAATAATAATAATAATAATAATTAATAATACATTTAATTTCTAGCGCCTTTAAACCCAAGGACACTTTACAATCAAAACAAAGCACACAACAATAAAACCATAGGTAAAATGATAAATAATAAAATAGCAGATAGAACTATACATTGAAAGCAATTTTAAACAAGTGGGTTTTGAGGTGAGCCTTGAAAATAGGGAGGGAGTCAATATTGCGGATGTTGGGTGGAAGTGAAGTCCAGAATTTGGGAGCAGAGCGGCTGAATACTCTGCATCCCATTGTGGTGAGACGGGCAGGGGACACTTAGAGGTGAAGGGAGGATGAGGATCTGAGGGACCGAGAGGGAACTGAGATTTGAAGCAGGTCAGACAGGTAGGGAGGGACAAGGTTATGGATGGCTTTGAATGTAAACAGAAGTATTTTGAATTCGATCCGATGTTTAACGGGGAGCCAGTGGAGCTTCTGGAGGACAGGGGTGATGTGGTGAAAGGAGGGGGCTTTGGTGAATTTGGACTAGTTGGAGTTTATGGAGAAATTTCTGATTGACACTGAAGAGAAATGAGTTACAATAATCGATGCGGGAGGTGAAAAGACTGTGGATAAGGATAGCAGCGGAGTGAGGGGTGAGCGAGGGACGGAGACGATTGATATTACGGAGGTGGAAATATGCAGACCGAGTTAAGTTATTTATATGGGAGTGAAAAGATAGCGAGCTACCGAGGATGACACCCAGGCTCTTGACCTGAAGGGTCAAGAGCTGACCTGAAAGTGAATGCTAAAATTGCGGAAAATATTGCCAAGAGGAAGAAGGTAGGTAATAAAGAGAAGGGGCCCCGGGACAGACCCTTGGGGCACACCAGAGGACACAGGAGAGGACCGTGAGGTGAAGGAGTTTATTTGGATAAACCGTGGTCAGGTCAAGAAGGATGAGAATGGAGAGTGAACCGGCATCGACTGCCATAAAAAGATCATTTGTGATTTTTATGAGAGCCGATTCAGTACTGTGGTGGGGGCGTAAACCAGACTGGAATTGTTCGTAAAGGTTATTGTGAGTGAGGTGAGAGTGAAGCTGGGAGGCAACAGTTTTTTTTCAAGGATTTTGGCGATGAATGGAAGATGGGAAATTGGATACAGGGTATTGAAATCGTTTGGATCTGAGCCAGTTTTTTTCAGGATTGGAGTAACAACTGCGGTTTTGAGTGGGATAGGAATAATTCCAGTTGATAATGAGGAGTGAATAATGGTTAAACTAAATGGGAGAATAGAGGGTAAACAGGACTTGATCAGGATAGTAGGGAGGGGGTTGAGCTGACAGGAGGAATTCTTGGATTTGGTGATTATGTCTAAGATTATGGCGGGATGGGGGAGTTCAAAAGCGGATAGCAGTTGGTAAGGAGTAGAAAGGTTGGGGGAGGGGGGGGGGGGCGGAGCAGCCGAGGTGCTGATGGATTTTGTTGACCATTTGGCTAAAAAACATAAGCAGAGTGTTGCAGGTATCAGAGGAATAAAGGTGGGAGGAGAGAGAGATAAGAGGTTGTATGATTTTGTTTCAGAGGGACAAGAAGACCCCTGTGTTTCCAGAATTTGAGTCAATGAGTCCAGAGTAGTATTGCGATTTTGCGCATGAGATAGAGTCCTTGTAAAGGGTGAGGTGAGCTGTGTACATGTCCTTGTGAGTACTCACTCACTATTTTTGTTTTCTGCATCCACCCTGGATCTCTGTTGTTATTTGATAGATACTGTACTTTGTACTTTTGTATGGAACAACATTTTACTTTGCCATTTCCATGTCGTGTCTGCACCTGGATCAAAATTTTGCTCCTCAAGAGAGAGAAAGGCATTATCATGTATATGGGTTAACATCTTATATCATTATGTATGAGTCTTTATGAAGCTATTGGTTTAAATACAGTATAGCACAAGACATTTTTTACATTTACCAAACATATTTTATGTATTTGCAAGAAATACCGGTGGCGGCAGATCAGTATGAAATATACTGAGTATCAGGTTGGAAAGAAAATTGGTAGTCTCAAACATCTCTACATCGCCTGATGCAATGAGAGCGTGACGTTGCACTGAACCCTGACCTATAAAGTCTAGTAAAGACAGTGTCTGAAATAACGTCCGCCCAGACGCCCGGGGCGTGCAACTTTTACGTAGGGCGTACAACTTACAGATGCCTAGGGTCTCCGCCCGGGTGGCTTACAACTTTTTCAATAAAAATAAATAAATAAATAAATAACTTTTTCTTTTTTATCAAACGTTTGCTTTATTCCGATTTTGAAATCTTTGTTCGGTATGGAAATTTCGGAATTGCGGTTCATTGGCCAATTTTCATACTCGGCAGCCAATCAGAAGCCTTTATCAAATAACTGTGTGCTTCCGGGTGCGTTTGCATATCATTTTCCAAAGTAGACACACAGAGAACAGAAAAATGGATAAGTGGTTAGGAATCAAGCAAAACCTCAGCCTCAGAAGACAGATTCAAAAGAAGCTAACAAAATTTATGACACTACAAAACGTAAATGTACATTAAAAGCATTGTGGAAAGAGGAGTTCATGTGGCTTGGAGCAGACGACGCAACGCAAACATTGCATTGTGCAACATGCCGAACAGTGTATGGACAAACAACAACTGGAGCAAAATCATCAGCAACGGATATTCACGATATATTAAGCAAGGGATCATTTGTGCTAGGTACATCAATTACTTAATTTTAAAGTGTTGTTCTGTTATATATTCTGATTATCATTATTATTATTGTAAATTTCTCCACTGTGAGACTAATAAAGGCAAATCCAATCAATCCATAATTCTTTGCAACAATGTTTTTTTTTGTGATTAGTCGTCTTATTGTTTTTCAAATTGTGAAAAATGGCAACTTTTCAGAGTTGTCTGCCCTGGTGTCCGGTAACTTTTTGTCATGAGTTTCAGACACTGGTAACTTCACTCTTGTTTTGTGGACAAGAAAAGTGTGTTCACATAGTTTACAATGCAATAAAACTTGAAGTTTCTAATTCAAAGGCTGTCCGGAGAACATTGATTCAATCATTTTAGCTCTCATCTCAGCATTTTGTCACAATTGCAACTAGGGTATGACTGTATTTGTCCATGGTAAAGTTTCTAAGGCCTTAACTTAGTGTGAGCTTCTGATGTGTTTATTGTAGACTTTCACTCGAAGGCATCAATGACAATGACTATTTTATAAAAGACAAATTCCATATTTTTCCACACTAAAATGTGTGCTGGATCATGAGGCGCGCCTTCAATAAATGTCTTATTTTTTTTTTTATTTTTTTTTTTCATATATTGGACCGCATTATAAACCTAATCTGAAATGCATCCCCTAGATCCGGGGTCGGGAACCTTTTCGACTAAGAGAGCCGTAAAAGCAAAATACGTATTTCAAAATGTTTTTCAGTGAGAGCCACACGAACACACACACACAACACACACACACACACACACACACACACACACACACACACACACACACACACACACACACACACACACACACACACACGCACAAACACATGCATGCACACGCTGTGATGTCACGAGAGGCTGGGTCCTGGAGGGCAAATACATTTCCCTAAGATTGCTTCACCCAGAGAGAGTTTTGGCCCCCTCTGGTGGAAGGCACCAACTCAAACCCCACACCTGTGGCTGATCACGGCTTGATTGGCAAGCAAGGCTTTTAAGGCAGAGAGCCTCTGAGTGTGGAGGCCGGGGCGACAAGCGCCATTGCTGTGCTCTGTGGAGAAACTGATTGCTGCATGGAACTCAGCGCCAGTTGGGAACAATACGACAGAACACTGGATTTGGACCCTTGCTAAAGGTGGCTATGCTACCTAGGAAGGACATCAAGAGGGGTGAGGCCTAGAAACACATGGAAAAGAACTCTGTCTTCAGTTTCACCTCAGAAGAGACTTTATTATGATTTAAAGGACAACCGACGTCTCCGGACAAGTTGTGTCCATAATTTGTAAAATGGCTTCACTAAGCGTATTTTACAAAGACTCCACCGCATATAGCTATATTTTACGTTTTAAGACTCGCTCTGAATATTCAGGAAGTCTTGTTTTTGAGTTGGTAACGAGTCCGTACGTGATGTCACGAAAGGACCGCCCCCTGACCAAAAAAAGACACATTGTAGCAGTCCTTCCATCACGTCAATGTATTTTGCTGTACATGTTTGGTCTGAGAAATGTGTTGCACCCAAGAGCCGCCAGAAGAGGGCATCCAAGCTCCATATAAGGAATTTATCAGCCTGTCGAAGCGGTGGTGGCCACTGGAGGTCGCCATTTTGTGCCTATTTTTTCTGGGTGAGAGATTTCCCCCAATGTTGCCTCAAAATGGCACATATAATTCTTTAATCGATTGCAAACATGTATGCTTTCCTCTTCAGAACTATTTGAATCATATTCATAACTGGATGTGTAACAAGAAAGCATATTCTCCGAATCTGAAGCCATTGTTTTGATTCACAAGCAATGCAAGACGTCTTGGCGTGACGTCACGAACTGGGGGCGGGACTTTCTAAAAATGCCCAATTCGCAGCTCAATTTTTTGCAGATTTTGGACACTAAGTAATTTTTATTGGTGTTTTGCATTTGACTAAAAATATCATACTGCGTGTTTTGGGTTTTAGATGCTATAGAACTTCTTGCTATAGAACTTCTTTCTGATATCATTTAAAAAACAAAAAAGTGATGTTGGTTGTCCTTTAAGTATTGGGAGAGATGCTATTCTTGCCTTGGTTGCGTGTGAATTCCCCCTGGAAACCCCCCTTTATTAAAATCTTTGTTTGCATTCAAACCTGTCGCCCATTGCGCTCCTTGTCCTGTCGCGCTGAGAGCTAGCCTCTCATGACATTACAACACACACACACACACACACACACACACACACACACACACACACACACACACACGTTGTATGTATAAGTAAGGCGAAAAGTGTGCATTCCAAACATTAACTTCCCATAGGAAACCATTAACATGAGAATAATCCTTTCCGAGGTCCCAATAAAACAATTTTCAACTTAATAAGCCTTGAAACTACACACAATATACCTTATTTCATGTATAATAAATATGCTATGGTATTGTAATTAAAGAAATTAAATGTACTATATAATAAAGTTGTTTTATTTACCTGCTGGAATGAAGGCAGGTGTGCCAGCACCTGCAAGCCATTCAGAAATCAAAGGCTCTCACCAGAAGAAACCACTCCTTAAAATAGTCAGTTGCTACACTGCTCAGCGTTCGGTTCAAGTACTGCTCTGGGAGTTTACCAAGACAGTGGAGTTCAACTGTGTAAAGACCAGGGTGGCGGACGGTGAGAGAACCTGTTATTGTGACCATTTATTGCAATCAGCTTGCAATCTGCAATTGTCTTTTCAATGAGAAAAGAGACGATTAAGTCCAAAATAAAAGAGGAAAAAGAAAGGAGAAATCTGTCTCATCATTGGAGTCAAAGAGTAAAGTCCCAGTGTAATCCCGATCAACACAGTCAAAACCCTTTTCAAGTTAGCGGGAGAACTCAAAAAACCAACATAACTTGACAGTGATGGTCGTTGATGGCTTGATGGAATACATAGCTTTTTGCATGAAGTGTCTCAAGGAGCTCTGGGTTGTACATGTTAGAAGTTGTGCTATTGCAACAGCAACAGATTGCAACACAACTTGTCCTTTAAGGAAAGTCAATCATAGTATGTATATACTGTGGAATAGTCAGATGTAATCAACCAATATCATGCCAATTTTTCTGGCGCTGGTCAAAGGCCTTGCAGTGTTTGTCAACGCACATATTAAATTAACTAACGGTGAACGGCAGATGGACTTGCTCAAGTGCTTCTGTCCATCAATCCACCAGAGGGAAAGAGCAAATATGGAAGAAATTACAGATGTAACTATACTTGTACAACTCAGGTTTTAATGGGCTGAAGTACAATTGTTCAGAAATGACATGTTTTACAAAACACAAGATGCTACTGCTGTCTGTGGCTCATTTGTCATTTTATTGTTGGAGAGGGAAAGAGAAGGCTATGGTTATGTGGAATAATTCATCCACACATTCATCAATTTTCCAATCCGCTTATCCGATTTGATTTTAAGGGACACACTGAACTGGTTGCCAGCCAATCAAAGTGCAAAAACAAATGAACAACCATCCATGCATGCATTTAGCTTGTAGTAGACCTGCACATTCCACCATGATGTCCTTGATCCACTGCTGAAAAGACGCTTTGATCATCTCCTCTTTTATCTAGAACTGCTTCATGTCATAAAGAGGGTACAGCAAGTGCTGAAGAATGAATGCCTGTGTCTTTGTGTTGTCATATTATTTATTTAGTTTTTTTTTTTTTTACTTTGCTTTTTTTTACTTCAAGATGGTGCCGCGACAGTGGCTGCATTTCCAGTAGGTCCTGTATTTAGTTTTTCTACTTGTTGCTTTCCTTTCCTCTTCCTGTCATAGCTTTGCTGCTGTGAAATGTAATTTTTTCCATTGTGAGACAAAAAGGTACTGTACATCCAATCCAATCCATTGCTCACACAAATGATGACGTCATTCAGTGATCCAACCAAACAATGACTGTCCATTCCTTCTGAGTTGTATTGGATTGCACTTAATCTGGCCGCTTTTTGCAAAAACAAGTGGCTTTTGTCACTTGCCTCAATGGCCAACAAAGACTTTTGATTATGGACCATGGTGGTTAATTGAGTTTTATTTTCACAATTTATCCACTTTGCTTATTTGACCCCTTGGTTTGAAAGATACGCGATCAGGACTCAAAACATCAGCCTCATTAGAAATGTAATCCTGTAAAACAATTCACATTTTTTTAACAAACATTCAACTTGGTTTCATTAATATTTGTTGACTGGGGGGATGTTAAGACGTCCTTTCTCATGAAGGGCCATATAACAAAAAAATATTTTTCTGCAACAAAGTTTCCCCCCTCCTATTTTCGTAGACCGGTAACATAACGCCAGTACATGGATGCAGTTTCCCCCCCCCCCCCCCCATTTATGTCTCATCAAGTTTCAGTGTAGAAAAGCCTTTTCTTGGGTTAATCCAGTGTTTGAAATAGTTACGTCGGCCGTACAACTTTCAAAACGTCTCGGGCCGACAACTTCAAGAAAATAAGTGTTATTTATTTATTTATTTATTTTTTATTTTTATTTTTTTTTTCAAATCCAACGTTTGGTTCATTCGATCATGCAAGCAAAAGCTACAAGCAAACCGCTACAGGCCTTGTGGACTCCTCTTTCTTTGCAGCTTTCAAAACTCTCAAGTACACTTTTCAGTCAAGGTGTAGTCTGAAGCACGAAACAGGCTTCTGATTGGCTGCCGGTGCCGAGGATGCAAATGTATTTAGCATACTCTGGAAAAGAAAGAGGAGTCCACGTGGTTTCAAGCAGACAATGCAACACAAACATTGCATTGTGCACCATGACGACAAACGAAAACTGGAGCAAAATCTTCAGTAAGGAAGGGATAGTTATCGATGAAAAGGTTTCTTCAGCCGTCATCTGTACTTTTTTGAAAAAAGTTAGATTACGGCTGAAGAAACCTTTTCATCCATGGACCACTCCTGTACGATTGAGAGCTTACACAGACGCAAGGGATATTTACCATAAATTAACCAAGGGAGCATTTTGTCATAGGTACTTCCTTAATTTAATAAAATCCTTTATATGTATTTTGCGATTTTTTTGCGATTTTTTTGCGATTTGTCTTATTGTGTTTCAAGTTGTGAAAAATGGGGCCGGCAAGTTTATGGCTGGGCAGGCAACTTTTCAGAGTTGTCTGCCCGGGTGTCCGCTAACTTTTTGTCATGAGTTTCAGAAACTGGTTAATCCAATCAGAAAACTCAACTGCCACGTACATCAGTTAATGAGGGCCAGGACAGTAAGATTGGTCTACTGTGTACCACATTTTTCATTGACATCAAAACAAGGCCTTGAATTCCATCTGACTCCATTTTAAAATATGATGATCAGATGATACATTTGATTGAAGATTGACACTTCAACATTTACCATACCCTGTTCAGTGGTGACCGTTTCAAAATTATAGTCTAATACAGTCTAGCAGTGCCCTCTTCTGTGTACCACAGGAACTACATGACGTTTGAAATTAAAATGTTTTATTTAAGACAGTTCCATATTTTCCACTCCTCACAAGGGTTATAGGCCATGCTGAAGCCTATCCCATCTGCCTCTGGGGAGTCGGCGGGGGACACCCGGAACCAGTAGGAGGCCAATCACAGAGCACACAAACAACCATTCGCTCTCACACTCAAACCAAGGGTCAATTTGGAGTGTTCAGTCAGCCTGCCATGCATGTTTTTGGAATGTCGGAGGAAACCGGAGGACCTGGAGAAAACTCACACAAGCACAGAGAGAACATGCAAACTGTTCACAAGAAGGCTGTAGCTGCAATTAAACGCAGTACCTCTGCACTGTGAAGTCAATGTGTTACTACCAGGCTGCATGTTTTCAGATATAATCATCTCAATTGAAAGGATTAATGCATGAAACGTATCAGTCCGTGTGGAATGAATGTATAAGCATTACACAACTTTTACTTATTGAATCATATAACTGAAATAGAATACAACTTTTTCATGATATTCTATTTTTTTATGAAAACTTGTACTATATACCGGTCACCAATACACAAAACATGCACTCATAGACAATATTACAAAGGTGGCATTTAAAATGTTTATTAAAAAAATAGAAAAACTTAAGACTTAAGTGGGGAGGGACATACAGCGATGTCAGTCATTTACACATCTTTAATTACACAAATATAAGATGGGAATTGGTTTGATGTGTACAAAGATGTAACCACTCACTGATTACCTTGGGATAGCTTAATGAACATTTGTACTGAAAACAAAAAATATATATTTTCAGTACTAGGCTAATCGCATCAGTTTGGTACTCGGGATGCGGACACAACTTGGCTCATCATTGTTTTGTAAAAGGCTCTGTACCTCAAACCCTAACTATCATATGGATTCTTCATAGGGTTGGGACCTTGTAGATGAGAGCAAATAAAGTTAATAGGCCCCAGATGATTTGCGATGCTTCTTGAGGCCACGTTAATTGAATACATAGCAAATCGAGCAAATAATTTGTTTTAGCGATGTTTGAGAAATTTCGATTTCCAAAAAGGCAGTGGCCCTTTTAGGGTTGATGTAATTAAAGCACAAAGGCAGAACAAAAGCACTTAGCTGGTAATAAGTAGCACCAAATATTTGTGAAAAGACAAAAGCAAACAAATAGAAAAAAATTGTCCAAAAAAATCCCACAGTACCCCCTTGTGGAAATTCATTTAAAAAAAACAAAAAAGTGGCACAATTAAAATAAAAAAAATAACAAATGTTTTGGAATGGATAGGGAGGCTATTTGGATGAACTGTTATGATAAAGATTAATCGATAAATGTCATGACATTTTTTATCATTGTCCCTTTACAACCTCACCCTTGAGTTGGAAAGCTCAACATTCAATCAAGGCCCTGAAAAATCCAGATATTGCACAGGTCAATGAGGACAATGAGAAAAAAAATGTTGATCCAGGGGGACAAAAAAAGAAAAACTAAAATGTCGAATAAATTAAATAAAAGCAACCTATTACTGGACATGAATGCAACAATTAAAGTGACAATGTGAACAACAAAATAAGGCACTAGGTCAGATACAGTATCAGTGCTTCAATCCTTCATCTGCTTTGATTCAGAGCTGGGAGACTGTCCCTTTTCCTGCGTCGCCATGTGTTGCCGTTATAGTGCTGCTGGTTCCTCAAACCTGGTTCCATATTGTGGCCCTCAGGAACAAACCGCCGCTGGGGACTGAAACTACCTTGGGAGTGGATTTGACCACGGAGACTACTGCTTTGGTTGTGCTTGAAGACAAATCGGGGGGTCTCAAATGGGCCATGGGACTCTGGCCGAACGGTGAACATGTGCTGGTGCTGCCCGCCCATCCGTTGGTGATGAAGTTGGTGGAGGGGGCTGAGAAGAGGGCTTGTGGGGTTTGAGTGCTGGGAGATTGCAGTTTGTGCCATATGCCGGTGTACCAGGTTGATGGATGGTAGATTCTCATGGTAAAACTGGCAACGAAAGAGGGATTGAGAGGACAAGGTTAGGGTTTTAGAAAGCGGAATGTAACTGGAAATGTAAGCTGATGAACATTTTGGTTGTAAAACCAAAATGGCGTGTGGTCTGGGGAGGTGTAGGTTATGGGGTCTGTTGCTTCTAACATATACACAAGACATATTCCATTATTGGACTCAGGTATCTTAAAAACATGGTAACATAAAAAAAAAAAAACATTGGCGCATGCATGCGCACAAGCCTGTTTTTTGAAGAGGGAGCGGGAACAAAACAGAATTTTGTTGCTCTTAGATGTATTTAACAATGTACACTACTACGTTTTTGATCAATCCTCATTCGCAAACCAAAGTCCTAATCTTCTTTATCCAAAATTATAATAATAATAATAATAATAATAATAATAATAATAATAATAATAATAATAATATTACATTTTAAGCGCCTTTCAAAGCTCTAAAGGACACTTTACAGTCACAGTTTATAATAAATAAAATACAATCACAAATAGTATGCAATAAATTAAAATACAATTATAAATACAGTGGGGCCTCGGTTTACGAACACCTTGCCTTACGAAATTTTCGGTTTATGAACGTTAAATTTATGAAAATTAAACCTTGGATTAAGCACTACTTTTCGGGATACACACGGAGCGCCGCCTCACCACGGCTGGCGGAGTAATCTTCTGCGGAAGAACACCAAAGCACACGACCAAACAGCACCCCAGCCGGCCTACCTTTCCACACCCCCTTTCTCTTGAGTGCACACGTCGCTCGTCTCCAAAGATTTTTTATAAAATACTTTTGCTGTTATGGGACTGAAAAAAACCCCAATACAGGCTCGTGTTCATCCGAAGAAGACACAAAACAAAATTACAGTCGAGGAGAGGAAGGAGATCATTGAAAAACACGAACGAGGTGTGCATTTGTCTGATTTAGCGGCCCAGTACGGATATGCTAAGTCCACCATTGCTACCATCCTTCGCAATAGAGAAGCTATTAAAGGTGCGCGTGTTGCACGGCAAATTCACTCTGATATCGTCATGCGGCAACCTGGAAGTTCGCCGTTTATTGATGATTTTAAAGCGAGCAACGGATCATTACTCGTCATGGTGAGACAGCCAGTTCTGACAGTAAAGCTGCCGAAGCCTACAAGGGATCATTCCTCGAAATGGTGAAGGAAGAATGCTACGTACCTCAGCAAGTATTTAATGCAGATGAGTCCGACCTTTTTTGGAAAAAGATGCCTAACCGGACGTTCATGACACAGGAAGAGAGGTCTGAACCCCATTCCATCAAGCCATCAATGACCATCACAAAGGTAAATAAAACGACTTTATTGTACAGTGCAGTGTATTTCTTTCCGAAATACCGCACATTATACATAGAATAAGGTATATTGTTTGTAGTTTTAAGGCTTATTTAGTGGAACATTATATTTTATGGAGACCTGGGAACGGATTATTCTCATTTTAATGGTTTCCTATGGGAAATTAATTTTTGGGATAGACACTTTTCGCCTTACACACTCTGTTTGGGAACCAATTAGGTTTTTAAGCCAAGGCCTCACTGTAGAAAGAAGAGTGAGAGCTACACAGAAAATGCAATTTTAAATAGGTGGGTTTTGAGATGGGACTTGAAGGTGGGAAGAGAATCGATGTTACGAATGTTGGGAGGAAGTAAGTTCCAAAGTTTGGGGTCAGAGCAGCTGAAGGCTCTGTCACCCATCGTGCTGAGACGGGCAGGGGCATACAGAGGAGGGAGGAAGAGGATCTGAGGGAACGAGAGTCAATAGAAATTTGAAGAAGGTCAGATAGGTATGGGGGTGCAAGGCTATGGATAGTGTCATGATGCCAAAAGACATGTTGAATGATTTTGGATGGGAGAAAGGTGCGCATTTCTCCCCATCCAAAACAGTAGTGTCGGACGACCGCTAATTGTCTCTGAGAAGGTGATTGCAACCACCTGGGAATGGCCAATTGCTGCTGGGACCTGATTGGCCAGAAGCTCAGGTGAACCACCTTTAAAACCAGACTGAGGAAGTCACTTCGGAGAGAAAGAAAAAGGGAAAAAAGACCGAGAAAGAAAAGAGGGAGAAAGGACAGCCTGGAGCGCAGTGTTACCTGTGGTCTGCCGAAAACCGACAACCACCACGACTTCAAATAACGTAAACTCAAAATATCCTTCCTGGATCTGGCTGAGTGAACTTTTATCGTCTTTCAACCTGCATGCTGTCTCGCCGCATAACAGATAGCTTTAAATGTATAAAGAAGAATTTTAAAGTTGATTCTATAGTTGACCGGGAGCCTCATACAACAGCATTCAAAGATTTTGAAACTGTATGCATACACAAGGCAACATGCATAATGAGCCGCATCATCATTTTGGAGAAAAGAATTTTAAGTGTGGCCTTTGTTTGTGAAAATACACCAAATCTCCTCAAGTGATGAACAAAGTCAACCCTGTATTCATTTTTCATTACCGTTTGACACATTACGATCATGCTTTGGTAAATCCAACCTGTGGTGTAGTGTGGATAAAGCCCGCTGGATGTGCAGCCATTTGCATTATAAAATGGACCGAGGAAAGGTTGAGGGACTGGGGCTGGACTCCATTGGTGCTGAGAGGAGGATCAGACTCCTGAAACGCACACATTGTTCTGATCACATCCTTCTGACATTCTGAAACTCTGCTACAGTCATGTTTAATTAGTACAGTCACTGTTTGAGGGAAACCATCCTGTGGCCTTACAATGTCGCTTCCGGAAGAGGAGGCGGAGAAGGAGCTTGAGCTGGGGGAGGAGGATGAAGAACGGTGCTGAGGGCTGTTCAGAAAGACTGGAGAGCATGAGGGGGAATCAGCACTGAGGGGTGAGACTGTGTCTCGCTGATCCTCCACAGAAACCAGCATCAGTCTGGCAAGGTCCTGCTCACATGTCTCTAAATCTGTAGGCCAACGAAACACCACTACTCAGATCACTTTTGCAAACTAAAAAGTCTGAGAATTACGCTTTGGAGTCATCTTCACTGGGACCATACAACTACGAACGGAAGCCAAATAGCACAACATATTTTGAATGCCGTATTTTCTGGTGTATAAGGCGCACCCAAAAACCTTCATTTTCTTCAAAAGATGACCCTGCGCTGGATACGCAGTCGCACCTTATATGTGAAGTAATGTTGACCCATGACAGGTCTCGCAACTACTGTCAGCAGCCACTGACTCAATTTCCCCCCATCGTAGAAGAAGTAGTGGGTAAACCCAGCCTATACTGTAGCGCCTCATAATGTGGTGTGCCTTATACCTGTATATGGAAAACTTTTTAAACATCTCATTCATTGAAGCTGTGCCCAATAGTCCGTAGTGGCCTATACATGTTAAAAGTTTGAAAATACACCATTCATTGGGGGTGCACCTTATAGTCCGGTGCGCCTAATACGGTATATTGTAACGGTAAATGTTTGTATTTATAAGACTTAAAAGTACATTTTATGTGTAATTGGTAGCAATACATTCTTTGAAATAAGACTGTACCATGGTGGTCCTGGGTGGCATACTGCTTAGCTCCCCATGTTTCAATAGTCCAATCCCTGTAGGCCAGAACCTCCGGGCAAACTTTTATAATGCGACATAAAGTACTGCAAAAGATATACATTGGCAATATCAATTTTAAGGGAAAACATGATTGTTGTATTTGCACTATATGTAGACAGACAAACATGGGCCAATTACAAGTTAGACGGTTTACCGTGCTTTCAAAAAGTCAAACAAGCAAAACTGTCAGTCACTGGTAATTAGTTCTTTTTTTTGCCGCAATATGATCGGTTGCTTGCCGACATCAATAAATGAGCAATCTCTTTTAAGCTAATGACGAGAGACCAGCAACATTTTTTTCTCCCTCTTTTTCGGCTGAGCAGAGTGAGGAAGAATGAGCAGTGACGAAGCCAAGGACTGAGACAAACAACAAAGAAATTTGAGCAAACACCAGCACGCTTGTTTGTCTTTTTGCTGTGTCAATTACTAGTATTGGCCCATATCTATAGTACACACACACACACAAAGATGAAGGGATGCCTACCTTCCGTATTCTTTGTTGGGGTACGCCCGGGCAAGAGGAGACACACCATGACTCAGTACCATGTAAGCAAAATCAAACACTTGCTTGACTTGCAAGACTCCATATGAGCTTCGGCCGACATCATTGCCTATCATAACATTTAGAACAAAAGTAAAGTAGTGTTATAAAAGGGAAGAATAATGTTTGACCAAAGTCAACTGAGTAGAATTAACAGTAGAAAATACACAAAAGTAAATTGTTCTGACCTGGCTGTATTGGATCCTCTATACAGAGCATAGATGGCCTGTTCCCATTGCCCATAGCTTTGAGCATCTCCTCTTTGGATAGGTAGGCCCCGCCATTCACCCGGATGCCCATCTTCATATAGTTGAAGTTGCGACCGTACAGCTCAAAGAATTCAATCAGCAGAATGCCCAGGTTGATGTTAGCACGACGCGTGTCGACGCGAGGGTGCAGCTGATCAGCAACATAGAGAAAACAAAATGACAGGCACCAGCCAAGAAAATAGAGGTTGTATGGAGAGATATTTTACCACATTCATCCTCAGGGGTAACTGCACAACTTCATCCAATAGTGACATACATCCACCAATGAATTTGTTCTCATCACATGCACTCAATTCAGGCAAGAGTCGGCATACACCCTGGAACCATTACCAGTTTATCATAGGGCAGAGACAAACATCCAATCACGCGTATTGTGGTACGGTTTTGCTTTGCAGTCTGTAAAAATGTACCTATATTTTGATGACAAATTACTGAAACATTATTTCATAAGAAGACAACTGACTGACGCTATCCCTCGTCTGAAAATCCTGGAACCTAACAGACATATGTACGGTGCATCAATTCATCAATATAGGGAGAGCAACTTTGGTGAAAATTACTCATGTTTGGAACACTGCTACAACAGGAGGGGCTTGACCTTGAGCAATGCCCTCAAAGATAGGACATGTATAAACACATGGACACCGTGTATGTTTTTTATATACTGTATATACGGGGGGCATGGCATATTCACTACTCACATCTGTGAGTAGGAGATCAAAGTTACTCAAATTGTCATTTATGAAAAAGAAAAATGAGACTGAATCTCATCGGAGATGTCAACACCTACATTGAGAATCTCCTGGGCCACGTTGAAGAGTACAAAATTGTATTGAGATGAGTTTTTTTTCTTGTGATATTAATGCCAGCATTTGACTTTGCAAATTAATAAATAACTCCACTTTACAAGACTCCATGGGTTGCGCTCAAAGTTTTGAGATTCCATTGAAAAGATGCACTTTTCAGTTTAGGCTTTTTGTTTTAAAAATGTCTAAGGGGAAAAGTACTTGTCTTTGAGATTCAGAGATTCAGCAACTACAAGTTGGCCCTTCACTATTTACGATTAGAAATGTGATGGAAAGCAAGAAAACATTTGATGCAACCACAAAGCGAAGAAAACTACACAGCGATGTTCCAAACATCCTTCTGCATTTTTCATCACTCAAGAAATAAAATGTTCACTCAGGTATGAAAGTGTACCTGCAGGAAACTAATGGCCATCAGTATGAGACTGTAAGAGCTGATGCCTCCTGTAAAGACTTCATTTAGATCCCTCTGAAGTAGAAACTGCTTCAGTACGAAGATCAAGGGAGGCAGAACTGTGTATTTCTGCAAGAGTGACACAACAAACAATGACAAATTGAAATGGACATGGTTTGGAAGCATGACATGTTACCTTTAGGTAGCTCTTAATGAAGTGTGCTGCTTTGACAGCAGTCTCCACATTAAAGCTGATATCAATTTTGACCCCAGTTTCATGGTCAGTGAGCTTGATGATGGGCACCTGGTGGGGAACAACGAAACAGTTGGAATCAGCATATAAGCATTCACATCAATTATCCAAATGAAGCAACCGATGATGAAAAAATGGCTCCAAGATTGGAGTGACTCACAGAAGCTTTGTCCAGAACTTTAATGGGATATGCGCCCGAGATGTTGTGTGTCTTTAGTGCTTGCTCTAATTCCTGCAACGGGGGATGGTCCCACTTTCCAAACACCACCAGGTCAATGTCACTGACAACCCATGCAAGATGAATATGGGCTCATTTAACAAAATAATAATTAAAAAAAAAATACAAAGCCAAGCATTTTGAGGTTTGAATGAACAAGCAAAGTGTAACCCAAGTATTCTTTAACGTGTTCTATAAACCCTTGAATCATCTAAATAGTAACAGATTGGATAGTGAGTAGCCACTAATCTTAAACGAAAACATAAGAACTCAAGAAAAGCATGTCTTTCCATTCAGCAAGTTGGTATTATGTACTTTCAGTCAACCATAACACACAAACAATGTCCTTTCTTCCAAAACAAAATCATCACAATGAACGGAAATTTGACGTTTATAAAGTGACATTCCACCATGACGTCCCTGATCCACTGCTGACATGGATGCTTTGATCCTCTCCTCTTTCAACTAGAACTGCTTCATGTCATCACAAAGAGGGTACAGCAAGTCCTGAATGAATGACTCTGTGTCTTTCTCATCTCATCTCATCTCATCTCATTTTCCGTACCGCTTATTGCTCATTAGGGTCGCGGGGGATGCTGGAGCCTATCTCAGCTGTCTTCGGGCACGAGGCGGGGGACACCCTGAATTGGTTGCCAGCCAATCGCAGGGCACACAAAGACATACAACAGTCACTCTCACACTCACACCTCGGGACAATTTGGAGTGGTCAATCTGCCTGCCATGCATGTTTTTGGAGTGTGGGAGGAAACCGGAGGACCCGGAGAAAACCCACGCGGGTCCGGGGAGAACATGCAAACTCCACACAGGGAGGCCGGACCGGGACGCGAACCGGCGACCTCTGCACTGTGAAGCCGGTGTGCTAACCACTCGACTACCGGGCCGCCCACTCTGTGTCTTTGTGTTGTCATATTTATTTATTTATTTATTTATTTTTCCCAAGATGGTGGCGCGTGAAGACGCAGTGGCTCCCCTCTCCCGGCAAATTGGCGTTTTCATGTTTATTATGTTTGTTAAAGTCATTATAAGTGCCTTGCATGCTGGGTCCGAGAGGACAGTAATTTCATCTGTGCTGTATGTCATACATATTAGCATATTTGACAATAAAGCTGACTTTGAAAGCTACCTGGTTGGTAGATAGAGACCTGTGCTGAAGCTGCCAAATATCTCCACCTACAGGACACATTAAAAAAAATACTCATTTGAGTTGTCCATGATACAAACAGGCAATGTTTATTGAAAATAAATAGATACACATTCCAAAGAACTAATCTACATTTGGTGTTCATAAACCAACACACATTTGTTAATCACAGCGAGCCAAAAAGACAGGAGGGAGTTCTAGCTCCATTAAGTGATGAGTGGGAAGAAGCTAACTAAAACATACAGATATCCCACATACATGTATTTATTGACCATGCTTACAATTACAAAATCATTTGTGTTGTACTGAGGCCAGTTGTTTTGTATCCATACCATATATTTTGTAAATAGCAATAGTACTCTACTAGTAGATGAAATTAATTTCTATGAAACTGAAAAAAATCCGACCATCAATTGTACCAGGATAATTTCTGTCAAGATATTTCCAGTCAATGCTTACCTTGAATAAAAATTAAGGAAATACAGTACAGTTGTGGTTAAACGTTTATTTACACCTGTGAAGAACATGTCATGACTCTCTTGAGTTTCCAGTTATTTCTAAAACTCTGATTTGTCCTCTGATGGAGTGATTGGAACAGATACTTCTTTGTCACCCAAAAAACATTCATGAAGTTTGGTTCTTTTATGACATTACTATGAGTGAACAGAAAAAAAGTGATCAAATGTGCTAGGTCAAATATGTACATACAGCAGCGCTAATATTTGGTAACATGTCCCTTTGCCATTTTCATTTCAATTAGACGCTTTTGGTAGCCATCCACAAGCTTCTGGCAAGCTTGTGGATGGCTACGAAATTCTTGACAGAATTGGTGAAGTTCAGTTAAATTTGATGGCTTTCTGACATGGACTTGTTTCTTCATCATTGTCTACAAGTTCTCAATGGGGTTTAAGTCAGGACTTTGGGAAGGCCATTCGAAAACCTTAATTGTAGCCTGATTTAGCCATTCCATTACCACTTTTGATGTTTGTCAGTGACCTTGAGAGTTTTGAAAGGTGCTAAGAAATGAAATGTATTATTATTATTATTATTATTGTCCTGTTGGAACACCCAAATGCGCCAAAGACCCAATGTTCGAGTTGATGACTTTAGGTTATCTAGAACAATTTCAAGGTAATCCTCATTCATTATCTCATTGACTCTCTGTAAAGCACCGGTGCCATTGGCAGCAAAACAGCACCACCGTGCTTGACAGTACGCATGGTGTACTTGGGGTTAAAGGCCTCACCTTTTCTCCTCCAAACAAATTGCTGGGCATTGTGGCCATACACGTCGATTTTTGTTTCGTCTGACCACAGAACTTTCCTCCAGAAGGTCTTATCTTTGTCCATGAGATCGGCAGCAAATTTCAGTCAAGCCTTAAGGTGCCACTTTTGGAGCAATGGCTTCCTTCTTGCACGGTAGCCTCTCAGTCCATGGATATGCAAAACACGCTTGACTGTGGACACTGACACCTGTGTTGCAACAGCTTTTACTTCTAGGCAGATGTGCTTTTTGGTGATTCTCAGTTTAATCTTCACCCTCCTGACCAATTTTCTCTCAGGAGCAGGTGATAGCTTGCGTTTTCTTCCTGATTGTGGCAGTGACAAAACAGTGCCATGCACTTTATACTTACAAACAATTGATGAAAAAGTTTCTTCAGCCGTCATCTGTACTTCTTTGAAGGCGTCGGACGTTTCGCTTCTTATCCAACGGACATTTCGCAAGATTATATATATATATATATATATATATATATATATATATATATATATATATATATATATATATACCTGCGGCTCCACTGATTGCTTCTATTGTCCTGACTAACGATGGCCTGATTGCCCAATTTGACCTGGTATAACATCATCATGACAAATCCCATGTTGCCTAAGCAGTGTAATGTACGAACGATCCAAATTGAACCTCACCCCACCAAACCGGTTTAATGAAGGATTTAGTTGTTTTATGAAAATAGCTTCTTTTACTTCCCTTTCAAACCATCTATTTTCTTTTGCTAAGATTTTAACCTCATTGTCGTCAAATGAGTGGTTGCTAGCTTCTAGGTCAGGGGTGGGCAAACTTTTTGACTCGCGGGCCACATTGGGTTCTAAAATTTGACAGAGGGGCCGGGCCAGGAGCATTTGGCGGGAGTGTTTGGGCCGGAAATACTCTGAATAAGTTATGTCCATAATTTATAAAATCACTTCAAATGACTTCGACTGAGCTTATTTTACAAAGATTCCACAGCATATAGCTATAGTTTACGTTCTAAGACTTGCGCTGAATATTCACTAAGTCTTGTTTTCGAGTTGATGACGATCCCCATGTGACGTCACGTTTGGACCGCCCCTGACAATGCATACAATGCATTTTGGGTACTTTGTTTGGTCTGAAAACTTCGTGTTGATCCGTGTTGATGGTGAAATTAGAAAGAAAACACATAAATAACGCGATGGTGAATCGTTGTGTGTTGCACCAAGACAACTATTTGATATTCGCTGACATAAATTACCAGCTGACAAATCAGCCCATTTCCAACGGAGCTTGGGCGCAATCTTCTGCATTTCTGGGTGCTACATTGCTGTCATTGACGGCTCGAATTGATATGGGAGGACTCCTTGAATCAATTGCAAACATTTATGCTTTCCTCTTTAGAACTATTTGAATCATATTCATAACTGGATGAGTAACAAGAAAACATCTTCTCCGAATCTGAAGCCATTGTTTTGATTCTCGATCAAAGGCAAGACGTCTTGGCGTGACGTCACAAACAGGGGGGTGGGACCTTCTGAAACTGACCATTTCCGAATTCATTTGAAGTCATTTTTATTTGTGTTTTTCATTTAACTAAAAATATCAGCCTGCCTGATTTGGGTATTTTAGATGCTATAAAACGTTTTTTCTGATGTCAGTGGGAAACAAAAACAAAAAATGGTGCCGGTTGTCCTTTAAATGTAGTATGTACAAACCTCATAGCACAGTAAGAACACTACAACCCAATTTATTAACTGTCTTTCAAATGTGAAAAATATCCCTGATCAGTTAATAAATTTGTCTCAACGAATATGGCGTTTACATACTATTTCGCAGATACTTGGAGGAGGAAATGGAAATAGATTAAAATAACATGCACTGTGATTTATCAAGATTGCGTCTGTTTTTAATAAGTTTCCATCGAAGGGGCAAAGTTAAAGAAATCCACATTTATTGAAAAATGGAATCACTTTCAAAATTCAAAACATATTACACAACGAAATATTCAAGCTCAATAATACCTACTTGTGTTAAATTCCGCCAAATCATAGATGGTTTGTCCTGACCGCGCGCTCAACAAACTCCTCACTGACGCCCTCGCCTACACGCACAAACAAAACACGTGTACCGTCGCCGAGCACACGAACATAGACTACCTGCAGTTGAAATTTGCATTCTCGGCACGGCAGCCAATCAGAAGCCTGCTTCTTTCTTCCGGACTTTCGCAAGCGTTATAAAGTCGTGCAATTGCATGTCATTTTCCAAAATAGATGCACAGAACCTTAGCCCAGAAGAAAGATTCAAAAGAAGCTAACAAGATATGTGACGCTACAAAACGTAAATTTACATTAAACCGTGACTGTAAAATGTACGTGAGACTTATGAAAGGGGCTTAGTGGCTCGTAGGAAGCAATGCAAACGTTGCATTGTGCACCGCAATGACAATCGATTACTGCAGCAAAATCTACGGCCATGCACATTTACCGTAAATTAAGCAAGGTAGCATTTGTAGTAGGTGCATTCTTGATTTAAAAAAAAACTTTATACTTTGTTACAATGTTTTTTTAATGTGATTAGTTGTCTCTTTGTGCTTCAAGTTGTGAAAAATGGGACAGGCAACTTTTCAGTTATCTGCCCTGTTGTTCGCTAACTTTTTGTCATGAGTTTTAGACACTGTTTGTACTATAATTTGGGCAAGTTCGGCGGGCCGGATTAAATAGCCCAACGGGCCGTATGTGGCCCGCGGGCCGTAGTTTGCCCATGCCTGTTCTAGGTGCATATGTACTGCCGATTGAGGCCCACTAGTATTATCCCTGCAATGTCGATAAAGTCTTTTTTTGAGAATTTGTTTAGTCTCCCCAAAGTATTGCTCTTTACAATTTTCATTTTTACAATGTATTGAATAAACTACATTACTTTGTTTTTCATTTGGCAGCCTGTCTTTTGGATGCACACATTTTTGCCTTAAAGTGTTTATCGGTTTGAAATCATTAGGAATTTAGTGTTGCCAAAGGAGTCTTTGTAGATTTTCAGAAACTCCTGCAATGTAAGGGGCTGCTACTCCTCTCCTTTTTGTATTTTCAGAATTGCTGGTTTCATTCCCTATTCTTTCCTTTTGACATTTGTTAAAAGACCACTGAGGGTAACCACAGTTTGTGAGTGCTCTCCTGATATGTTTTGACTCCTTTTCTCCACCTTCAACGCTTGTTGGTATTAGTTTAGACCTATGCTGGAGGGTTCTGATAACTCCTAGTTTGTGTTGTAAAGGGTGGTTAGAATCGAAAAGTAAGTCAGTGTGAGTGGCCTTCCTAAAGACTTCTGTTTTTAGCGCTCTGTCCTCTTTTATAATTACTTTACAATCCAAAATGGTGAGTTGGTTCTCTTTCATGTCCTTGCGAGTAAATTTAATGTTAGTGTCTACCGAGTTAAGGCGATCTGTGAAGGATTGAATTTCTTGTTCTTTAATTATGACAAAGTTACTTGGATAAGAAGCGAAACGTCCGACACCTTCAAAGAAGTACAGATCATGGCTGAAGAAACCTTTTCATCGATGGAGCACTCCTGTACGACTGAGAGCTTACACAGACTTGCAAACAATTGTTTGCACTGTTGCTCTTCGGGCTTGCAGCTGCCTTGAAGTGGCTCCAATTGACTTTCCTGACTTGTTCAAGTCAATGATTGTCTTTTTCAGATCCATGTTGAGCTCCTTTGACTTTCCCATTGTCGCATTTGTGGGTGTTTGCATCCAATGAGCCCTATTTAAATGGCCTCAGAGAAGTCACCAACTGTAGTCACTCACAAAACTTTAAGAGGCTATGCAAGACATGGGCAAACTACGGCCCGCGGGCCGCATACGGCCCGTTAGGCTTTTTAATCCGGCCCGCCGAACCTGCCCAAATTATAGTAAAAACAGCGTCTGAAACTCATTACAAAAAGTTAGCGGACAACAGGGCAGATAACTGAAAAGTTGCCTGCCCCATCTTTCACAACCTGAAGCACAATGAGACAACTAATCACATTAAAAAAACATTGTCAACATTGTACCTACTATAAATGCTACCTTGCTTAATTTATGGTAAAAGTGCATGGCTGTAGATTTTGCTGCAGTAGTCGATTGTCATTGTGGTGCACAATGAAACGTTTGCATTGCTTCCTACGAGCCACTCAGCCCCTTTCATGAGTCTCACGTACACTTTACAGTCACGGTTTAATGTAAATTTACGTTTTGTAGCGTCACATATGTTGTTAGCTTCTATTGAATCTTTCTTCTGGGCTGAGGTTCTGTGCATCTATTTTGGAAAATGATATGCAATTGCACGACTTTATAACGCTTGCGAATGTCCGGAAGAAAGCAGCATGCTTCTGATTGGCTGCCGTGCCGAGTATGCAAATTTCACTGCAGGTTGCCTATGTCTGTGTGCTCGGCGACGGTACACGTGTATTGTTTGCGCGTGAACGCGAGGGCGTCAGTGAGGAGTTTGTTGAGCGCGCGGTCAGGACAAACCATCTATGATTTGGCGGAATTTAACACAAGTAGGTATTATTGAGCTTGAATATTTCGTTGTGGAATAATATGTTTTGAATGTTGAAAGTGATTCCATTTTTCAATAAATGTTGATTTCTTTAACTTTGCCCCTTCAATGAAAACCTATTAAAAACAGACGCAATCTTGATGAATCACAGTGCATATGTTATTTTAATCTATTTCCATTTCCTCCTCCAAGTATCTGCGAAATAGTATGTAAACGCCATATTCCTTGAGACAAATTTATTAACTGATCAGGGATATTTTTCACATTTGAAAGACAGTTAATAAATTGGGTTGTTACTGTGCTATGAGGTTTGTACACACTACATTTAAAGGACAACCGGCACCATTTTTTTGTGTTTCCCACTGACATTATAAAAACGTTTTATAGCATCTATAATACCCAAAACAGGCAGGCTGATATTTTTAGTTAAATGAAAAACACCAATAAAAATGACTTCAAAATGAATCCGCAAATGGCCAGTTTCAGAAGGTCCCACCCCTTTGTTCGTGACGTCACGCCATGACGTCTTGCCTTGCTCGAGAATCAAAACAATGGCTTCAGATTCGGAGAATATGTTTTCTTGTTACTCATCCAGTTATGAATATGATTCAAATAGTTCTGAAGAGGAGAGCATAAATGTTTGCAAATGATTCAAGGAGTCCTCCCATATCAATTCGAGCCGCCAATGACAGCAATGTAGCACCCAGAAAATGCAGAAGATTGCGCCCAAGCTCCGTTGGAAATGGGCTGATTTGTCAGCTGGGAATTTGTGTCAGCGAATATCAAATAGTTGTCTTGGTGCAACACACAACGATTCACCATGGCGTTATTTACGTGTT
>NC_142739.1:16007500-16037500 GCF_051943395.1 Hippocampus bargibanti | reverse complement strand
GGGTGCTGAAACACTTTTGAAAATTAATGTCTAATAACATATATTCAATTAGGAATTCAATAAGGTGTTGTTGTTATTGTTATTGTTATTTATTTTTGATTTATCTGTATTTTTGAGCACCTATGATCTCAAATACGTCCAATTATTCTATGTTTAAGTTAAATTTCCCATCCATATAATTAGCCACAAATGCTCATGTACCCGGAATTATTGCGCTTTTCAAGTTGAAAAGGGGTTTCCGTGTGCTACCCATAGAGGTCGCTGCGATATAGCAAAACTGTTGTGGTTTTGGGCAACGAACGTAAGAAATCCATAGGAACGGTTAAAATTTGTTATAAAAAATGCACTTTTAAATAATAATGTTTTACATAATAATAATAGCAACATTAACAATAATAATAATTATTATCATTATTATTGTATTAGTATTATTGTTATTGTTCGTAATATTATAAAAATAATTTTACTAAAATATTATCTCAACCTAATTCAGGAAATGGCAACGTTGAAACATAATTTAAGGCAGATAATACTGTGGTGTAAAATGCACAACTATATATAGTTTATGAAACATTAAATTCACAGAATTAAAATATATATATGACTTTAATTCAATGTGGCAATTATTGTTAGCTAATGCATGCTTTTGATTATTGATGTAGTACCACAAAAGTTTGATTTATCGTCTTTTTATTGCGATCAGCCCTCGCACAGGCAGCATCGTCAAGTACTCACTCTGCTCCCAACATCAACTGTATGTCTGTCTGTCCCTCCCCCGGTAAAATAAAAAAAAAGCAAATATTAATAATTCATCTTCAAATCGACGTCTCTGTCTCTGACAGATTAGATTTTAACCATTTGATTTTGTTTGGGCTGGGCGTTCCCATATTATTACTTAATGACCTTCCCAGCTGCTCCTGTCCATTTTCTGTCACCAGCAACCATCTGGACACTTATTAGCACCTCAATGCATCCACGCTGCTTTCCTCCAAAACTTGAATAAAATTAAGCAAGGTAATAAGGTAATAGACTGCCAATATTTTTTCCTTGCACACCCTACATATTCAATTACTAATACATGGTAGCAATATAATAATAATAATAATAATAATAATAATAATAATAATAATAATAATAATAATAATAATAATAATAATAATAATAATAATAATAATAATAATAAAAAATAATAATAATACAGACGTTTTGTTCCCTTACAATTCCAATATTTATTTTATTAGGCAAAATATACGATCTGAACGAATTCCTTCATGGTTCCTATTTACAAATTTCAACACATGATATTTACATTAAAGAATGACACCACAAACACAAGATATAATAATAATATAATATTAATAATAATTAACAAGTAAAAATCCTACCAAAAATGTCCCATTGTTTTGGGGTAAAATTGGGAGATAGATTAACTGTACAGTCGCAATTATAGGCTGCACAACAACAGAGGAAGTATTCATACATCCGTTTTTCCATCCACAGGATATTACCAAATAACACATTTTGCTCTGCGCTGGTTGCAAAGACTGAATGCTACGCTGCTTCATAATTTCGCATTGTCCTTTTTTGGAAAGGTGGGGTGATGGGTGCTGGGTCCGAAGTTTTTTTTTCTCGTTGTCTTTTTTTAAGCACACGAAAAAAAAGAAACAAAAACTCAAGCCGAAGGGAGAGCGGTGAGGATCCGTTGTGTAGTGTCTTGTGGACTCCTCCCGCTCGATGGCAGGGATGATCTAAAAAAAGATTACATCAACAATAATAATAATAATAACAAAACGCTGCTACTACGACGACGACGACTACTACTACTACTACTACTACTACTACTACTACTACTACTACTACTACTACTACTACTACTACTACTACTACTACTACTACTACTACTACTACTAATTTCGCCACCATGAGTAGGGAAGGATGCTATTTTGTACTTGAAACAGAGGTAAAGCTTTTTCTTTCCTCTTATGTGAGAGCGCTCCCATGGGCTCCTCGACTCCCAGGGGTCTTTAGCGAAAGCACAGCCCAGACCGAGCCCGTTTTACTCGGTGACTTGATAAGTACCCACACTATCCCCGCAGGGGGAGGAATTAAAGCGGTTGTGGGATGCGAGTCAAGACCCCTGTCACTCGCAAAACAAATTGTGCTTTATTTGTTTTACTCTCTCGTCTTTTAGTCCTGTCCACTAATGATTCGTGAAATGTATTGACCATTGTATAAAACTGGGGCGCACATTTAACGAATGCAATCTGCTCCAATTTTTGTTGTTGTCACATGTTAATTTACGTTTGATGTTTTTTGTCACATGTTCATTCGCGTTTTATTCTTTTTTTAACGAGATGATTTTTTAAGTTTTTTTAACGAGATGTTTGATTTTTTGAACAGATCTCTCATAAATAAGAGTAAAAATGAGTCTCACCTGTCATGAAGGGGTCGAAACGAAGGCTTCAGGGTTGGCGTTGGAGGCGAATCACACCGTACAATAGTTTCGTGCTCTAAAAGGCAACAAACATCAATTACCAAACCGATCTTCATTTCACTTTTCCCTGTCATTCTAGGCGTGAATGATGACGGCGCCTGTTTTTTTTTTTTTGTCATTGTTCATATAATTAAATAATGTCGGACCCGTGCGTGTAATGCATTGAGTTCGCTGCCAGGTCTCATTTTGGGAGTCGGGTTGCCATGTTCTCCTCACCTATATGCTCAGTCCTGTCCAGTGGGGCCTTGCTCTCTTGGGTGAGGGCAAGTGGAGACACCACTACTGACGTTGGCTGCTGTTGCTGCTGGGTCGCCAGTTGGTGGTTCTGGTTCTGGTGGCGGTGATGGTGGCTCCCCAGAAATGATCTCACATTGAGAAGAGAGTTTTGACCAAGAAAAGTCCCATTTGTCCAGTTGTGGAATTTTCCAATTTGGCAAGTGTACAGTCCGTGGTTGGGGAGAAAGGCAGGGTGGGCCTGAATTTGAGGATGAGAGGGGGGCACTGGACCAGAAGGGGATGTGGGTTTCTGGGCCGAAGAGTCAGGGGTTGTGGCGGTTTCTGCTAATGACCATATTTTGGGCTTATTGTTTGTGGGCAAGGGGTAGCCACCAGGTCTTTCCGGAGAAAGTACTCTTGTGGTGTTATTGGTAGAGTCCGACGTGTCTTTGCAGCCTGGGTGAACTAAAATTGAGCTTTTTGATTTGTTTAAGGCCTCGTGGCCCTGCAGCGCGAAGGCCCGTCTTTTCTCCAAGCTGTCCAGCTCTCCCCCCACATCCCCATCGCCTCTGTGGTCCCTCGTACCCCCATCTGTGGATTTATCATCATCATCCTCATTACTCTGATCACCGTCGTTATCATCTATTTTGTCTATATCTATGCTCTCCAAGTCAATCTCTTCCTCATCCTCATTTTTCTCTGCCTCGTCCCCACTGCCAAACAAATTGCCGTCCTCTCCGTCCTCTTTGCTCCTGCTCCCCCATGTCACCTTGTTCTCCTTCTTTAGTCTCCTCCTGGCATTGGCGAACCAGGTGGAGACCTGCGTCAAGGTCATCTTGGTAATAATGGCCAACATGATCTTCTCCCCCTTAGTTGGGTAAGGGTTCTTTCGGTGCTCATTGAGCCAGGCTTTCAGGGTGCTTGTACTCTCCCGTGTGGCGTTCTTGGGCCTGGCTGGGTCTCCGTACTGGAACTGACCGTATGGATAGAAGGCAGGAGAGGTGTGAGCTGCAAAGCTGGCTGGGTGTACGCCTGGACTATCCTTCAAGTCGTACTGGGATCCCTTGAAGAGGAAAAAACATGCGTCATGATTATAGTATTTTAAATAAGCACACATGGAGCACACAATCGCCTTCATCACGTGCAATTAAAAACGCATAAGCAGAAAAAAAATATTAGGCCGAATAGCTTCCGAAATGCACCCTTTATTGTTGCAAACTTGCATACAACAAACTTCCACGAGGAGGCCTACTTCAAAAATTTTGTCAAGTATGTCAAAGCATGAGGTGAAATGTGTTTCGCAAATAAAATTTTAAAGTAAAACAAACAAATAACTAATCATTAAAAAAATCTAATGATAATATAACATTGAGCATTTAATAAAAAAAATCAAATTTTCGTTTATTTGGGCGCGTTCTTTTCCATGTTTTTTTTCGGGCCTGTTTTATTTTACTTCAAAATGATTAAATTGTAATAATGGTGCACTTGAATAGAACGGACATTGACATATTGTGTAAATAAGAGCCAAATTATATTTTGTCCTAATTCCATTCTAAGCTTGAAAAGAATTTATTGTGCTTTGAAAATAAGCTTCGCCTTTTTTTGCCATGCAGCTGCATAACGGTATAACATCTATTACTATTTTCCTGCCTGATATGATTATTATTCAGACAATAACATGGGCAGCTGTCATATTTTTTTCTTGGGTGAGGTTTCGTTAACGATTTAAATAGTTCAACACATTGATTGATAGTGAGAGGTAATGACGATTTAGACCTCAACCGCACGTGCCGCGATTTGGTATATATCTATTATTTGGGTTACGCAAAATTAAATATTCGTTTTTTTTTTAAGTCGACATCACCCGCTCTTTTTCACTTTTTTCATCACTACTTCTTACCATTTGTGAGAAAAGAGCCAGATCTGCGCTGGTGTATGGTAAGAAGGCGCTGTAGTTGTGCGCGTACGGGTTGGCGTACATGCCCAACACGGACGAGACGGCCGCGGCGGTGGCAGACGGACTCCCTCCGATTTCGGTGTTCCCTCCCCGGGATGAAGGCGTGAGCACTCCCGCACTCTCGCTCCCGTAAACTGCCTGGGAGGCATTTAAGTACTGCGGGTAGCCGAGCTGGGGGAAAGACATCTTCCACCGCAGGGTTGACGCTCTGGACCGCGCGGAACGTCCACAAACTGTTCGTAAAAAAGTGGGCGCGAAGGTTAAAAAGAAGAAGAGGAAAAAAACAGATGAGTTGAAGGTGTTCAAGACGAAAGGAGAACTACTACTGACATGCGGCGGTAGGCAGTGGAAACAAGACTCTCTTAAATCTCAGCTTCCTCTCTCTTTCGCTTGCTCAAAGTCCGCCTGGATGTGATGTGATCACCAATTGCGCACAGACTGGCGCGCCTGGCCCTGAGGTCTCCCGGCTGATCTCTCAGATATAATTTGAAGTTGAAGCTTCGATTGGCATCCCCTACTTGAGCCGACAAGCTCCTAGTTTGAAGCAATGTGGGATAATGTGAATATGGAGTGTGCTCAAATTGGCCCAGGCTTCTCTCTCTCTCTCTCTCTCTCTCTCTCTCTCTCTCTCTCTCTCTCTCTCTCTCTCTCTCTCTCTCTCTCTCTCTCTCTCTCTCTCTCTCTCTCTCTCTCTCTCTCTCTCTCTCTCTCTCTCTCTCTCTCTCTCTCTCTCTCTCTCTCTCTCTCTCTCTCTCTCGCACTCTCCCTTCTCGCTTTCCGTGCTCTATCGCCCTTCACTCTCCCCTTCTCTCTCCAACCGTTTTTGGGCTGATTGTATGTTAAATACTGAAGCTTTTAGAGTCCATTTAACAACGGCTTTGATTGTTGTATGACAACCTGTCGACCCGATTTTACAGCTGTCCGACAACATGGGGAGGAACCCCGTCGGAGGAATGAACGCATTTGGAGTACATTTAAATTGTAATAATAAGCAGGAATTGGTTATTTTAGTATCACACAGTGTTTGGCTTTATTCGTGATGTCTAATTTAAGGCTAATTTTGCCGAGGTATCATGATTTCTGTTTTATAGAACACATTTACAACTCCTGAGGTTTTACAGACTGATTAATTAACTACTTCTGGCAATTTTAATTCATTATTTTTTCACGTGGATACCAAAATTATTATTTTGTTGTTTTGTATTTTCTGTGCAACAGTTTTAATTGGCGTTCTCTGTATTCGCTTTGGATTTCTTAATGTTTTAATTAGCCACATATATCCCTGCGCACACGTGCGAAAACACATGCGCACGAACGCTCACGCTCACACAAGGCCGCAGACGTGCGCTTGCACACACACACACACACACACACACACACACACACACACACACACACACACACACACACACACACACACACGCACGCACGCACGCACGAACACACACACTAGGACGCGACACACACACACACACACACACACACACACACACACACGCACGCACACACACACACGTGTGCGTGTGTGTGTGTGTTTGCGTGTGTGTTTAGTGAATTTTAAAGCAGATTGTTGTTGTCCTTTGTAACAGCAGAACCACTTCAGTTTTTTTTTTTCCTATGGCTGCTTTCAAAAGGAATGAGGAAAAAGCAGCAGGGACAAACAAGAGACACCAGCCTGCAAATTCTAGACAAGTCCCTGACCACATAAAAATGTGGCTGCATATTTTTAATGACTAATATATATATATATATATATATATATATATATTTAATTATTATATAACTATATTTATATATATATAAAAAAATATATATTTTATATATATATAATATATATTTTTATATATATTTACAGCAAACAGAGGAGGCGGGGTAAAAAAACCTCTCTTTTCCTTTTTTTGCCCTTTTTTGACTCAATGCATGCATGGTTGCAGAAGGTTTCAACAGCAATAATTTTATTAGTACTTTTGATTCATACAGCAAGGCGGCCCGGTAGTACACTGGCTTCACAGTGCGGAAGTCGCCGGTTCGCGTCCCACCCCAGCCTCCCTGTGTGGAGTTTGCATGCTCTCCCTGGGCCCGCGTGGGTTTTTTTCCGGCTCCTCCGGTTTCCTCCCACATTCCAAAAACATGCATGGCAGGCAGATTGAACACTCTAAATTGTCCCTAGGTGTGAGTGTGAGAGTGACTGTTTTACGTCTTTGTGTGCCCTGCAAACAATTGAGCCTGCCTCGTGCCCAAAGACAGCTGGGATAGGCTCCAGCACCCCCCGCGAACCTACTGAGGAATAAGTGGTACGGAAAATGGATGGACTCATTCACTTGCAGACACGCGCAAAAAAATGGATGGATGGATGGATTGATTCATCCAGCATCCATCTTCCAAGTAAAAACAGGGAGGGGTTCTGGGGGTAGGTAGGGAGGGGGATTCCAGATCTAGAGTAAATACCGTTCACGACTGAAGCCCAAGAAGTCAGTAGATTCTGATCTGCACCAGATGGCTCCGAGTGGATATTGCCGAGCGTCGAGCATCTGTTTAAAAATATCTGAGGGGCACTGATGGTAATCGAGGTAACACACCAGAAAAGGGATGTTGGGGTGCTGGATTTGTGATAACCCGCTGGAAAGTGTGCGCGAGTGCGTGTGTGTGTGCGTGCGCATGTGTGTGTGTATGTGTGTGTGTGTGTGTGTGTGTGTGTGTGTGTGTGTGTGTGTGTGTGTGTGTGTGTGTGTGTGTGTCTGTGCAAACCTGAAGTTGGTTGGGTGAAAGATTGGTTTGGTGCTTGTACAGCGATATCGATGAACAATAATTGTTTCGAATAAATACAAAATAAAATTAGAACATATTATTATTATTATTATTATTATTATTATTATTATTATTATTACCCCAAAACAGAGCGGATCATTTGTCTTTAACATTCCAAATCATCTAATCACTCCTCTAGCGACTATCTCTGCATAATCTCTTTTAGGTATTTTTTAACACTTACGTCAGAGATGTGATGACAGCCCAGTTTATGACAATGCAGCAAATCCTTCGGGTTCCCATATCTAATAATTGTATCATGTAAATCTACAGGAGGCTCTTCATTAGCTCTTATGCCTTAATGGCCACATCCAGTGACTGTGTAAGGCAGAGTAATTGTTGTATTACTGTACTCAGCATGGAAGACCTCTTATCAGCTGCACTTAAATCTTGTCATATAAATATTACGCCAAAGGAGCATCCTGTATACGTATGTACATTGTTTACTTTTGCCAATGCTTGGATGCAAATCAAAAACATGGTATGTCAGGCTCTAGAGAAACTCTAGAGAAAATTTTACAAATATTTTCTTTCAGGATGCATTTTATTGTGGTCTTTTCTGGGGGTTGTCATACATGGGGTGTGCACGGAAATACTAGCAGTGATTTGTATTTTTTAATGTAAAGTGCACATATTATGCATTTATGTCGTATTTTTATTCATCACTCAATTCCCTGATGCAGAAACAGTACCTGTACTTTTTTCCCCTGTTGGTCTAACAATTCATGAACTCAGGCTGCATTATCTGACCTGTGTGGCTAAATCCGGACTTGAATGACTCCAATACGGGCAGAAGTCAGAGTGAACCTGTATTACAATAACAGCAGTTCAGTTGATAGTTGGCAACCACTGCAGAGGTCAAAGGTGTCTCTGTGAACTAATAACTGTGGTGAAAGATACTCCTTTCCTGCCTCTGGGAGTGCCAAAGTTGAGGAAAGGTTAAGAATCTGTAGAATGTCCCTTTTGTGCCTTTCACATAGATTATCAAATTAAGTGTTGAACCCCCCTCGCCTCTCTTGAGTAGAGGTGATTAGTTGAATATGAATTGAACAACACGACCCGTAAATCCCCTCGTTAGTACTCTGTTGAGTTCCAACCAACATCAAACAACACCAAACAACGATCAAACTCTTAAGCGGTTGTCGCAAGTCAGAGGAGCAACGATGTGACAATAAGGCACATTATTTGATATTCAGACAACTGCACCACACTGTTTGGTAAGGAAACTCCAAATTTCCTGGCCCATAAAAGAGACTATTATGGGTCTCATAAATCACGAAAGCCCTCCAAAAAATATGTCTTCATTCGATTTTTAATTCCCTTCGAAGCTGGATGTATTTTGATGTTGAAAAATGTTGCTGGTGAGTAGAAATGTCCCCCTCTTCCCCAAAGAAATAGACACGGTGAAAATCTCCATACTTTGCAAAATTCCAGACACTGTGAGCAGTGCACTGTGTTTCATTACAGCAATGTGATTGGTTCTTCATGATCATAAAATGTTCTATTTTGCAAATTAGACAAAGGCTATTCAGGTTTCAAATTTCAATTTGAATCTACAAATAAATGTGAATATAAGCATTTTCTATTGTCTCTTTCAAAAATGCTTTCTTCAGTATATGGGATCTGTATTTTGAAGACCAACCTCTTCAAATTACGTGTGCATATCATGCCAAAAGGGCTGCACAGTGGCCCAAACTGGTCTGGACAAAATGCGCAGGTGCCCATCTGTAAGGAATAACAAGTTGGTTACTAAAAAGAATACAAACCACGCTCAACATGAAGCAAATGGTGCAAACAAAATAACTTCGTGACATATTAAAGGACAACCGACATCACATTTTTGTTTCCTAACTGACATCAGAAGAACGTTTTATAGCATCTAAAATACCCAAAACAAAAAGTATGATATTTTTAGTCAAATGCAAAACACCAATAAAAATGACTTAAAGTGTCTGCAAAAAATTGAACTGCGAATTGGTCATTCTCAGAAAGTCCCACCCCCAGTTCGTGACGTCACGCCAAGACGTCTTCCATTGCTCTAAAATAAAAACAATGGCTTTAGATTAGGAGAATATGCTTTCTTGTTTCACATCCAGTTATGAATATGATTCAGATAGTTCTGAAGAGGAAAGCATACATGTTTGAAATCAATTAAAGAATTTATTCCGTGCCATTTTGAGGCAACATCGGGGGTAAATGTATCACCAAAAAAGAGGCAGAAAATCGCGACCAAGCTCCGTGTGAGGAATTAATCAGCCCATTTCCACAGGCTGATAAATTCCTTACATTGAGATTTGTCGCCCTCTTTTGCCTCTTTTTGGTGCAACACGACGTTTTCAGACCAAACAAGTACAGCAAAATGCATTGACGTGATGGAAGGACTGCTACAATGTGTCCTTTGTTCGGTCAGGGGCGTTCGGTAAGGGGCGTTCGGTCAGGGGCGTTCGGTCAGGGGCGTTCGGTCAGGGGCGTTCGGTCAGGGGCGTTCGGTCAGGGGCGTTCGGTCAGGGGCGTTCCTTCAGTGACGTAGGGTGACGACTCGTCACCAACTCAAAAACAAGACTTCCGGAATATTCAGAGCGAGTCCTCAAACGTAAAATATAGTTATATGCGGTGAAATGTTTGTAAAATACGCTCAGTAGAAGTTATTTGAAGCCATTTTACAAATTATGGACACAACTTGTCCGGAGACGGCGGTTGTCCTTTAAGTATCATATATAAAAACAAAAAGACAGCTACTACGACAAGAACTATTGGCGAACAACACAAAACAACTCATTGAATAATACATTCCTAATGTTATTTTGCAAAATCCCACGAGGGATGCTGCCTTATGCAGCTACGGTGTTTGGCATCTAAGAGGCAGAAAATGGCGACCAAGCTCAGTGTGAGGAATTAATCAGCCCGTTTCCACAGGCTGATAAATTCCTTACATTGAGCTTTGTCGCCCTCTTTTGCCTCTTTTTTGTGCAACATGACGTTTTCAGACCAAACAAGTACAGCAAAATGCATTGATGTGATGGAAGGACTGCTACAATGTGTCCTTTTTTCGGTCAGGGGCGTTCGGTCAGGGGCGTTCCTTCAGTGACGTAGGGTGACGACTCGTCACCAACTCAAAAACAAGACTTCCGGAATATTCAGAGCGAGTCCTAAAACGTAAAATATAGTTATATGCGGTGAAATGTTTGTAAAATACGCTCAGTAGAAGTCATTTGAAGCCATTTTAGAAATTATGGACACAACTTGTCCGGAGACGGCGGTTGTCCTTTAAGTATCATATATAAAAACAGAAAGACAGCTACTACTACAAGAACTATTGGCGAACAACACAAAACAACTCATTTAATAATACATTCCTAATGTTATTTTGCAAAATGCCACTAGGGATGCTGCCTTATGCAGCTTTGGTGTTTGGCATCTAAGAGTGTCACGTTTTGCAAGGTGGTGATGGCGGGTGCGGATCCCAAAAAGCAGGCAGGAGGGAGCAGGAGGTTGTTTGACAAATTGTATTAAAATAAAGGTCAGCAGTAACAAAATGTAAAACATCAAAATGATCTGAATGGAAAAAATACAAAGTAGCAAAAGAAAACCAAGTGTAAATCCGCCAAGGATAAACAAACACGTACACAATGCATGCAGCAAACAAGCAGCAAACAAACAATCAATCGGCACCGGATGATCGTGCCAGGTGTCCTTTTAAGTGTCATTGATTATAACGACCAGCACCTGCGAGGCTGCCGGCAGGGCTGACGTCGCTACCCGCTGGTCGCCAATCTGATCGGGACGACCAGCACCTGTGCAGGTGCAGGCGGGGCCGACAGCGCCCCCCGTTGGTCGCCAACCAGATTATTACAGTACCCCCCCGTTCAAGGGGCTGCTTCCAGAAGTCCCAACAGTCTCCCAAAAGGTCCACTCGCCAGGGAACGGTCGACGGAGAGGGCAACCGCTGCCTCCCCAGCACACGACGGGCGGCGGCCCGATGGGAACGGGACCCGGCCTGGGGTGGACGAAGACGCGGCACGGATCGTCGTGGGCGTGAGTGCGATCCCTCTCGCACGTTCACGCGACGGCGCATGGCTCTGCGTGGACGTCGAACTGCCAGCAGGCGCAGAATGGCACCCCGTACGGCCGTATGGGACCAGGTCTCGGCCGGACGCCGACGTGGGCGTGAACTGCCCGGCTCCGGGGGAACGAGACCAGTCCAGAGCCGCTCCGGGATCCAGCGGTGAGTGGGGTCTCGGACTGACGTTGACGCGGACGTTGCACGGCTCGTTGTGGATGAGACTCAATTCGTCATGCACGACGACAGCGTGGCTGGACGTGGGTGTGCAATGCCAGTCACCCAGTTTCACCCTGGACGGCCACCTGGAAGGAGGTCTCGGCCGGACGTTTACGTGGACGTTGCGGCTCGTCGAGTGACGCAATTCAAACTCGACGAGGCTTGCGCTAACGTGGACGTAGCATTGCCAGGCACAGGGTGGAAATGAGACGGGTCCATTGTACCTGCGGGATCCGATGGTAGGCCGATTCATTCTGTCACGTTTTGCAAGGTGGTGATGGCGGGTGCGGATCCCAAAAAGCAGGCAGGAGGGAGCAGGAGGTTGTTTGACAAATTGTATTAAAATAAAGGTCAGCAGTAACAAAATGTAAAACATCAAAATGATCTGAATGGAAAAAATACAAAGTAGCAAAAGAAAACCAAGTGTAAATCCGCCAAGGTTAAACAAACACGTACACAATGCATGCAGCAAACAAGCAGCAAACAAACAATGAATCGGCACCGGATGATCGTGCCAGGTGTCCTTTTAAGTGTCATTGATTATAACGACCAGCACCTGCGAGGCTGCCGGCAGGGCTGACGTCGCTACCCGCTGGTCGCCAATCTGATCGGGACGACCAGCACCTGTGCAGGTGCAGGCGGGGCCGACAGCGCCCCCCCGTTGGTCGCCAACCAGATCATGACAAAGAGGCAGAAAATGGCGACCAAGCTCAGTGTGAGGAATTAATCAGCCCGTTTCCACAGGCTGATAAATTCCTTACATTGAGCTTTGTCGCCCTCTTTTGTCTCTTTTTGGTGCAACATGACGTTTTCAGACCAAACAAGTACAGCAAAATGCATTGATGTGATGGAAGGACTGCTACAATGTGTCCTTTTTTCGGTCAGGGGCGTTCGGTCAGGGGCGTTCCTTCAGTGACGTAGGGTGACGACTCGTCACCAACTCAAAAACAAGACTTCCGGAATATTCAGAGCGAGTCCTAAAACGTAAAATATAGTTATATGCGGTGAAATGTTTGTAAAATACGCTCAGTAGAAGTCATTTGAAGCCATTTTACAAATTATGGACACAACTTGTCCGGAGACGGCGGTTGTCCTTTAAGTATCATATATAAAAACAAAAAGACAGCTACTACTACAAGAACTATTGGCGAACAACACAAAACAACTCATTTAATAATACATTCCTAATGTTATTTTGCAAAATGCCACTAGGGATGCTGCCTTATGCAGCTTCGGTGTTTGGCATCTAAGAGGCAGAAAATGGCGACCAAGCTCAGTGTGAGGAATTAATCAGCCCGTTTCCACAGGCTGATAAATTCCTTACAATGAGCTTTGTCGCCCTCTTTTGCCTCTTTTTGGTGCAACATGACGTTTTCAGACCAAACAAGTACAGCAAAATGCATTGACGTGATGGAAGGACTGCTACAATGTGTCCTTTATTCGGTCAGGGGCGTTCCTTCCGTGACGTAGGGTGTGGACTCGTCACTAACTCAAAAACAAGACTTCCGGAATATTCAGAGCGAGTCCTAAAACGTAAAATATAGTTATATGCGGTGAAATGTTTGTAAAATACGCTCAGTAGAAGTCATTTGAAGCCATTTTACAAATTATGGACACAACTTGTCCGGAGACGGCATATATAAAAACAGAAAGACAGCTACTACTACAAGAACTATTGGCGAACAACACAAAACAACTCATTGAATAATACATTCCTAATGTTATTTTGCAAAATGCCACTAGGAATGCTGCCTTATGCAGCTTCGGTGTTTGACATCTCAGCATACCAAGCAGTATTTGTAAATCATTGTCGCTAATCTTGCATTTAATTGGTAATCTTAGTTGTTGTGTTGTCTTGCAGTGTAATAGCAGTTGGACAGTATGTATGGCCAACTTCAGAATCATAAAAATAACTGTACATAGTGCAAGTATAGAAAAGCATATTTGATATATGTAACTGTAAAAAAAACTTGTGCATCATCTTGGTGTACACTAAGTCAATGAGGGGACTGCTTTTTCCTCTAAGTCCGGACACTGTTTAAATGCAATGCATTCGTGACATTCCAGCACATATTTATGGCCGGTGTTTTGTTGACCAGGCTCTCCAATCCTGATCGAATTTTGACAAATTGTAGAAGCCGATCGGAAATAGAAGTGGATATTATTATTGTATCTATAAATATACAAGGAAGAAAGCAAGCCTGATTGCAGACCACAGAAACATGTTATAACAACAATGATCATGGCTGGATTCAGAAGGCATGGAAGGAAATATTAACAACCAAAATGTCCCTTTACGGAACCACTGAAATTTAAATATTGAGAGACATCAGGCCATGCCGAGTGCTGTATGACAAAATAAATATGAAAACATAAAAGAGGACCATAGAAACTGACAACATCAATGATCCAATGGAATAAGGACGTCTAGTGTTCGCAGGTTGTGCTTAGTGAGAACAAGAATGAGTGGTGGTAGAAAGGTGTGGAAGAAAGGTGTGGCGTTTGCTGGTTGTGTGCCGGCTGAACAGGAACAGCTGGCAGCCGCAGGAATTCAGCCATTGGACTCGTAACAAGTCCTTCCCTGTAAATTGTGAACAGGAACATATGGCACCCGCAGGCCTTGCACAACTGGAACAGGAACGGCAAGTGGCCGCCGAATGTGTGCTGCCAGAACAGGGAAAGGGAAATAGTAGTGTCACAATTTCAAGTGGGATTTCGTCACATAGTATATATGATGGGAAAATCCAGAGACTGGCGTGGATCGGAGTGGGCACTGTTTAATGCAATGGCCACAAAATACGCCAAGACCTGTGCAACCCGCGGTGTGCATTCCATTTGGGATCTCAGTGCTTATGAAAGGCTAGGGAAGCACTTGAATAGCAATGGCATGAAGGGAGAAAAATATTTTGTAATAGTTGAACAGAAGTAATTATTATTTTGTTGTTTGTCACCATTTTAGAAAATAGAAAATATATAGAAAATCGGCATTTAAAAAATGGGGGCACTCATTCAGTCAAGTACTCAGATACTAATTTGCTGTTCTTAATTGAGCATTTAAATGGCATCACATAGTACATGCACGTAACAGCACTAATACCCAATGTTTTGATTCTACATGTGGGCCAGATGTTATTGATTTTATGACAGAGGCTGCGGGCAGGATGAAAATTTACCACGGGCCGCATTAGACCCCCAGGCCGGATTTTAGACCACGCTGTATTAGGCTAATATACAGTAGCTAATATAGCTACATACTGCTTGTGTTGCCTTCATGAGCCATATATTAAGCTTTTAATTATGGCTTCAGACATCTTTTTGGGTCTTATATGGCTCTTTCAACATTTTGGGCTTCCAAATCCTGGTTTAAATAAATTACACAATATCACGCACATGGTAATTACGTGAATGAAGGGTCAAATCACAATGCTGCAGCAAGCAGTGAATGTCTTCAGCCAAAGTTTAATTGAATGAACAGTTTCAGCAAACCACAGGTAATAGCATAGCCCAATCAGTGCATGTCAAAATACTTGTTTCTGAGATGAACAGCAGTTTTAACCACAGCAGGGAAGAAATGATGCCACTTCATTATTGTGGGCAAGTGTCCTTTAACTTATTCTGGCTTCTTTCCTGCTTACCATCAAAAATACTAGAGCAAAGCATTTGACTTTTTACTTCCCAGGGGCACTCTCAGAGGTAGGTAATGAACGGGTGGGCCCAGGTTTTGATGTGGTTAGGGCCCAAAGGGAGAGAAATGTGAGAAGGGGTGTTAATTGTTTTGGCTCTTTGCTGTGGAAACATATCAACATTAGATCTAATGGAGGTTAAAGACTCATTGCCACCGGGGATGGAGCTAATGAATAGCTATGACCAGCCAAGGAGAGAATGAAAGATGGAATGAGAGAAGGAGAGTGTGTGTGAGAGTGTGAGAGAGAGAGAGCGAAAGAGAGAGAGAGAGAAAGAGAGAGAGAGAGAGAGAGAGAGAGAGAGAGAGAGAGAGAGAGAGAGAGAGAGAGAGAGAGAGAGAGAGAGAGAGAGAGAGAGAGAGAGAGAGAGAGAGAGAGAGAGAGAGAGAGAGAGAGTGTGACAGAACGCAATGCTTAAAAATATTTAGATCTTTTTTCATGGCAGAACAAGCCTAGATGAATGAACATTAAATACCCATTAATTATTTGTAATGTATTTATCTCTTTTGTTCAAGTAACACAGTGCAAATTTCCTGCAGGAAACATTAACCACAGTGATAAAAAGCATCATAAGCCATCTTGTTATTACATAAAAAAACCTGGAGGTAAGCACAATTGCACAAAAAACACAGCCTCTTTTAAACCTGTTGCAAAAACACTGTGTGCATCTGACAGACTGTAGATGCTAATTAACTAATTTGGCAATTCAAAAGATAATTCCATTACATGGTATTTAAGGTTTTTTTTCCTGAACAACCGGCTGAATTCTCAGCAGCCACGAGGCAGCAAAGCTGATTCTCCCAGTCTATAGTGTGTGGACTCATTTGAAGAATTCAGCCGCAGATATATGCAAAGTACAGTAAATGAGCAAGATGTACACAAAAAGGCATCAAACACAAAGATAAGCCGTCTTCCTTTTGTGTCTTGTTTAATTTTATGCAAAATCAGTACACGGACCGCAACACTTGGAAGAGGAGATATTCACAGCGCTTCCTTTACCCATTTCAGATTTGCTTCCTCGGTGTGGAGAAAAATAGAAGCATGCAAATCCGTATCAAGATGACAAAATGTCCATGTTTATTTCTAAACAGTGTTAATTGAATTTTAAGGATGGGTCCTTCCTGGGGGAAATATTTTTTTACAGTGAAATATTAGTTTGAAGTTACAGCCTTTGATAGTGGTGTAAAGGATATAGATAAAATGATCAGCAGACAGAATGACAAATGGAACTTTGTACGAACTATTCGTAGTTAAAACCTGCTGTTTTTATGTTTCTGGACACGTGCAAAGGGAAGTCTCAACCTCCAACGCCAACAACCTTGCATCCACCTTGATCACTGAGCAGACTGAATTGGTTTAAGTTATTTAGGGAGTACTTAAGTTGCTGTTAAACACAGTAAACATACCAAAAAATGTACAAATATCTTAAAAGAGAGTCTTACCGCAGGTTTTGGAGGTATTGCCCTGAAAAACAGCTTTTCAACACTCATCGATGAAATAATCATCTCATTTTTTTGTCGTTCAATCGTTCATGGTAAATCGTCCAAGTGATCATCGTGCGTCAGATGTCACAATTTGTTGTAGCCGGGGACACCCTGAACTAGTTGTCAGCCTATGACAGGGCACACAGAAACAAACAACCATTCACCCTCAAACTCAGACATAGGGACAATTTTGGAGTGTTCCAGCCTAACATGCATGGTTTTGGAATGTGGGAGGAAAGCGGTGGACCTATAGAAAATCCACACAGGAATGGACAGAACATCCAAAATCCACACAGGAAGGTTGGAGCTGGAATTGATAACTCTGCACTGTCAAGTCGACGTGTTAACCATTTCACGACCTGGCTGACCACAATTGTGGTACCTTAACTTTATGTTTAGAAACTATTTTATTCAATTATCCCCCAAAAATTATGTGGACTTGAATTGGTGTTAAAATGTTAGACCATTATAAGTGAGAAAATAATTGAATAGACGCGCAAAAGTTAAACCACACAATGAAATCGAAAAGTTCAGGATAATTCTTATCCTGATACGTCTGTGTAAGCTCTCAGTCGTACAGGAGTGGTCCATCGATGAGAAGGTTTCTTCAGCCGTCATCTGTACAAATTTGAAGGTTTCGCACGTTTTGGCTCCTATCCAGGAGGCTTCGTCAGCGACTGACTGGTCGTGTCGGCCCTAGTTATATATCCCTAATGTCCAGATATGGTGGCGCCGGACACAGCTATGATAGGTCCCTACTCTCAGGTTGAGGGGGGCAGAAGACCTCTCCCTGTGGCCCCACTGATTGTTCCTACATTCCTGACTAACGACTGGCCTATTTGCCCCACTCCCACCGGTATCACCTCATCAGCATTACGACCCTCATCAGCATTACGAAAGTTGCCTAACCTGTTTTGCCTAAGCAGGCTATTGTATGAACGATCCAAATTGAACCTCACCCCACCAGACCGGTTTAATGAAGGATTTTGTTGTTTTATAAGAATCACTTCGTTTACCCCCCTTTCAAACCATCTACGTTCTTTCGCTAAGATTTTAACCTCATTGTCGTCAAATGAGTGGTTGCTAGCTTTTAGGTGCAAATGTACTGCCGATTGAGGCCCACTTGTATTATCCCTGCTTTATCAACATCGCAGGGACCGAAGTAGTGCCTGCTTCTGCGCCTCACGGGCCCCGGCAGTCGAATTGTTAGACCGGGAAAGTTCCAGAAGGAGATTCTTCAGAAGGGATGAGGAAGTTCGGGTGCGAGGACTGAAGAAAGATGAATTTATTAATCTGATTCGGGCTATCATGTGTTCTATTTTTGTTTAATTGCAGCTGCAATAGATCGTGGATTACTGTAACATTAATGCATTCACCAACATGAGCGTGTGGTCAGCACTGCTAGCCGTTGCAACGGGGTTTCCCAGGGAGTTTCATTGTCCAGGGGACAGAGGGGGTCGGCTGAGGGGAGGGCCGTTTGGAGGAGCCGTTTTTGTGTGTGTCTTTTTGTCTTCCCTATGTGTCCTTTGTCTTTTGTCTATGTATATGTAAGTCTATGTGTGCTTTTTCGATGAGAAGGTTTCTTCAGCCGTCATCCGTACAAATTTGAAGGTTTCGGACGTTTCGCCTCCTATCCAGAAACGTCCGAAACCTTCAAATTTGTACAGATGACGGCTGAAGAAACCTTCTCATCGATGGACCACTCCTGTACGACTGTGAGTTTACACAGACGTATGTGTGCTTTTGTGTATTTTTGTGTATGTGCGCGCGTTGTGTGAGCTTCGCTAAGACAAAGGCGGGAGGGGGGCTGCCAGCAGAGAGAGTGGACAGCCCAGTCCTCCCTCCTTCTTTCTCTGCCCGTAAGAGGGGGGGGGGGGGTAAATTCACAGCAGCATTCTGAGTTCGGCAAATTGATTCTTTCGTGAATAGGTAAATAAACGGAAATAAAACGAATAAAAGGTTGCATTAACATTCAAAAACGTATTGTGCAAATACATTGATCCTGCCGCACGTAATTCTGCCGCCAGGTCTCTCTTCTTTCACAGGAGGAGAGACTGCATTTTCATTACAAGAGGACTCGACGGGGCTGGGGGCCACCCAGACAACTATCCTGTCTCATCGGGAAACCTGTCCAACCATGCAGCGAGGAGACTTTCGTCTCCGCTCTGCTACCTCATGAATGACATAACACTGTTTTTTCCCCCCATAGCTTTTTGATGAATACCGTCCACTGGAAACAAAAAACTGAATTAAATAGGCAGGCAAATTAGACTGAGTGAACAAATAAATAAGCCAACAAACCAATGAATAAACAGAAGCCAAATTTGAGTGAATTTGAAGGCAAAAGAAATTATTTTAGTTAGATTGGATAAAGAGTTTTCACTAAGAGAATTGACCATCTTGAAGTCAGAATTCCAATGTTTTTGTCTGCGATCGGGACAAGTAATTTTGACATCCTGATTTGGGTGAATGCAAAATCAAATTGAAATTGTATAAAATGACAAAGAGTGAATTTATAAAATTCTAGGATTATTTTTGTTGGATTGAGCTAAACTTTGTTTGTAGATGGCTTTATTAGGCCATTTGGAAGAAGCTAGAGTTATTTACGATGCTTCTTCCAGGGTTTTGTCAGCACAAGACTTTAAAGAGGGGTTTAAAATGCAGGACCAATTCTGGGACATTCCACATTCCACTGTGTTGACCTCTCGTAAATGACTGTTCAATTGGAAAAAGTAAATAAAATAGTCAGTAAATTAGGCTAAATAAAAGGAACATTTATCTTAAATTGGATGGAAATTAGCAAAGTAAATGTAACTAAATTCGCTGTGATTAATTACTTAAAAGAGATTCACCAGTGGGTATCGTTGGACTTTTCACAAGGAGAAGAGATTTATTAAGATAATGATTGTGACGTGATCATTACACTGGTTTTGACCTGACAATTGTCATCCCCTGAAATCAAAGAGCAGATGATTTGATTCATAAAAACGATAAATTGAATTTGATCGGATGCACCTTTATTCGTTTCTGAGCAGAGAAATTAATTTCAAAAGGAAAAGATGGAGTTGCAAAATTTGATGACTGAACTTTTTTCATTATGCTTTTTGTGCAGATGATGTGTAAAGCAACAATTCACAAACAGAGCTGGGATGATGGTTGAGGAATTGTTCCATTTGCAGGATGAATTGATGAACTGTGGGATGCACAAGCCATTTGCATCCACCCATCCTGTGATTTTCATCCGGAGTATCATCCGAACCGAATTTGCATTCTTGGTGTTTTTGGAAACAACATGTAATCTCTGCTTCAAATGTCATAGGAGATCCAACAAAGGAGAGGCCACAACGGCTGGTGGGATGCACCTGTACAACTAGAGTTGGCACACCCAACTGACGGTTTGGGATCGATGGCAAAGCCCCTATTGATAATAGTTTTGATTTCGAAAAGTATAGTGTTTGGAATTTATTCAAATGCATGACAATTTTTATTTTTTGCACATACAGTAAAGTCTCGTTATATCGATATTCAAGGGAGTCCGAAAAAATATCGATATAACCGGGACTATCGATATATCCGACCCTGTTTGCATGTAATTTTCTCCGTGCGTGCATAGAAATAGTATCGATATAACCGGGACTATCGATATATCCGATATCGATATAACGAGACTTTACTGTATTTCTCATCCAACCATCTAGGGAGCAACAAATTGTTACAATTAGGCTTGATCGTATGAAAAATGTTCGCCGTTGGAGATGCGATGGCGGAAATTCAACGTTTGTTAAGACAGCCGCAAATCCTAATTTATCTTCTGGCTGCCTTTCCGTACAGGGATGACATTTGTCAGTTCAAAGTAGTTTATAGTTACGACTGAAAAAAAGGCAGCGTAACCTGTTGAGATTGATTTGATTACAAATTATTATTATGAATTGAATGCAGTGCACATTGAAGTCATTGACTGCTTCTTCTTCTTTTCCTTTCGGCTTTTCCCTTCAGGGGTCGCCACAGCAAATCATTGTCCTCCATCTTTCCCGGTTTTGTGCATCCTCTTCTCTCACACCAGCTACCTTCATGTCCTCTTTGACCACATCCATAAACCTCCTCTTCGGATTTCCTCTCGGTCTCCTGCCTGGCAGTTCAAGATTCAGCATCTTTCTGCTGATATAGTCGGTCTCTCTCCTCTGGACATGTCCAAACCATCTCAGTCTGGCTTCTCTGACTTTCTCTCCAAAGCCTCTAATATGAGTTGTAATATGTTGTTGTTGTAATATGAGTTGAGACTGCAGTGGACATTAAAGGAATTTCTCGCCGGTAAGTTTGAAATTGGCAAATGAGTTGAGTGGGCACCGATGTCAGTCAGAGATTCAGGCGGAATCAGATATATTATACATGGTTTTCCACGCTAACCAGCTTCTTTCATAATTGGGAGAAGGAAATTCTTCAGGAGAGCTCCTGGGGAGTCCATGCCAGGGTGGCCGGAGATGAAGCTGGGTTGTGCGATGGATGTCCTATGCAGAAGCGAAACTGACTGTCAACTCGTGCCCTCAAACTCAATGATGACCATCTATGCAAATTGCGATAATGTTGCCAGCCATGTCAACTTGTGCTAAAGAATTGTGGAAGGCTGTCCTCCACCCAAGCAATGTGGCGACATGCCAAAATTTGGCCTCCAAAATTTTGGACCAATGATTGACAAATGGTTTTGTACAAATTGATAATCTGCAATGTCAAAGACGTATCGTGTTCCACGCAAACACGTTCCCAGTCATGTCTCAACAGGGGGGAGTGACCATAGCTCAGATTTTTGCCATTGCCAAAATTTTCACTTTTGGTAATGAGTGATGTTGGCTGCAACGTCATTCCCCAAGAAAGTGGTGCCCTCCAGAAATGCAGACTCACTAACCACTAACATATACTAACCAACTAACATCTAACAATAACTTACTGCCATTTCTGTGAGAGAATGCATTGCATAGCCTAAACGATGAGATATATTGTGATAGGGAAAGAAACGCCAAGAAAGTGTGATGTGTAGAATGAAACCATGCTTCCGACATGTGACCTGGCACAAGTCTTCTTTTGTTCTCCACAGGCGGAGCTGCTAGCCGTCTTAGCAGCCACAAGCTTCGTATGGATTCGCGAGGACATCGTTCGTCAAGAAGATTCCCGATGCACATCTCTGGAGCCGCGTCGACAGATCACACACCTTTTCCCAGTCACCAGCTCATCCGTACCACACCCTGGGGCCTGCTTGCAACAAATGCTACAAACAATTTCGTTCCTCCTCGTCGTCCTGGTGATCACCATCCAGGATGCCATGAAGATTTGACTGTTGTAGCGATGACATTATTTAATTTGAAATTGTTTCCATTGTGATTGTTCTATTTTGTGATTTTATTTTATTTTTTCTTTCTTCCTTCTGTTCACCTCCACCGATGTTAGATATGTCCGGGGGGAGATGTTGGGGTAGTTCGCGATACAAACATCTCTAAACATCGCTTTAGAATCTTTGTTTACGTTTGGACTTCCTGATACGTCATATCCTGCCTTCTCTTACATGATGTTGCATCTACAATACGTCACATCCTATTGCGTCACACACTGTGCGCCGCATAAATACTTCCACAGTCTCTCTCTCTCTCTCTCTCTCTCTCTCTCTCTCTCTCTCTCTCTCTCTCTCTCTCTCTCTCGCCATGCTTCCTCCTTAGCCGACACCGCGATGTCTCCGCTCTCTTCAAGATTAAACCAACTTTCTGTTCTACCCCTGGCTTCCTGATGATTTAACCATCCCCTTCCGTCAACGCCTGTAAGAAGCAATGAATCAGGGACGAACGATCAAAATAAACCCATCACTTATTTTTGTTTTGTTATTATTTATTTATGTATGTATTTATGTATTTATTTAGATTAGATTAGCCTTTATTGTGACGAAAGAAAGGAAGAAGGAAGGCAAAGAAGTAGAAAAACAAAATACAACAGCTGCTGTAACACCAGTCACTGTCGCGGCGCAATCTTGAAGTCAAAAGAACAAAAAAATAACAAAATTAATATGACAACACAAAGACATTCAATCCTAAGCACTTTCTGCACCCTCTTTTTCGTATGAATCTGCTCTAAATGAAAGAGGAGAGGATCAAATTCCTTTTTACCAGTGGATCAAGGATGTCATGGTGAAATGTGCACGTCTGCTAATAGCTAAATGTTGAAAGCAAACACGAAGCTGTAGCATCCATTGACGAAAATAGATGATCTCACATCTCCTGTCCCACGTGAATCCGCTTCAATTCCAAGCTGCGACAGTTCCACATGTGAAACGGCGCTCTGGGTTGACACTTCTTTCTTCTCATCGCGTATTCCTTAAGCCATGCATCCATCCAGCCGCAGGCTGTGCAATAGCACCGACCTTTGCGCTAAAAAAGGCGGGGCTGTGAAAATGCTTCCCTTTACAGGTACAAAAAAAGCACAATCGCCCCAGAACTGTCCAGCGATGACAGCCAAATGGCACCGATATTCCTCCCAAATCAAAAACAGTGCTGCCATTTTCATGCTGCTGAAAAGGCGCAACTGCTTAGCACAGTCTCCCCCTTGATTAATGTCATGGCCAAAAATGCCTAAAACAATTCACGACACACGACAACACAAAGTGACAAAATAAAACACAAACACAACTCAAAAACAGAAAAAAAAATGCAAGCTCGTGAGAGCACTTGCCAACGGCTGCCTACTCGGGCGCCATCTTGGACTCCTTTGCATCTGCCATTTTCAAATCTTTGCAAAGCGCAATATTTCAACTTCTCATTTCAGTAAAGTTGACATTCAGGCGCTTATAAATGAAATGTATTACTATTATTATTATTATTATTATTATTATTATTATTATCAATCAAAGTGAAATTCAGAGGGTTGCATCTTGACCATTGATAATGCAATTTTCTAAAAATGTTGCAATATTTTGGATTATGTTCGACTGACAATTCTGCAAAGCTAGAAATAAATTGCTTTACTACCCACGAACTTGCCGTTTCTTATTCCTTGTTGACAGTTGTAGTGACTGAGAAGAGGGTGGTTGGCAGGCTACAGCGTGACGCTACATATCATGCCCGCGTCCAAGCATCAATGACCCCAGATGAGAGGCAAACCAACGTGGACAATGAGGTTCAATCACGACTAACTTTCACGTCAAAAGGGGGCCAGTTGGTCTGACAAGTGCTATGCACTTGCATCAGCTGCGCTCAGCTGTTTCAGTCAGACATACGGCTGCACCATGAAATCTCTTATTAAGGGGAGAAAAATAGTATTTGGATTAGAATTGAACCATAATACATCTCCCCTCCCCAGACCTCCATCACTCTTGTTACGCCATTCTTCCTTCCTTTCTGCACCATCCCGATGTCCACATTTGTTTTCCACTCTATGAATGGTCTGTAAAGCCCCCCACCACACACACACACACACACACACACACACACACACACACACACACACACACACACACACACACACACACACACACACACATCACACACACACACACACACACACACACACACACATACACACACATCCAGCTATTGTATGAGTAGTGGCAGTGACCATGAAAGTCCAGATCGATCCGCTGGTGTCATTGTGTACGGAGGTTATTTAGGTGGGCATCCAATCTGCGCCTGCTGTTGTGTTTGAGCAAGATGGAAACATGGCCAGTATTTGTTAACACTGAAAGGGGAAACATAAAAGCTGAGACAGAGAGAGGTGGGTCGGTTGAGGGAGCAAATGGGGGAAGGGAGGGGTGGGTAAAAGCAGCAGCCTCCGAACCCCATGTGTACACGCCAGCTCACTGCCCTGTCTCTCGTGAAATGAGCACTTTCACAGTCAGTTAGTCTTTAAGTAATAGATATATTGAGTTCATCCCTTGTAACGTTAGACAACTAATTTATTATTTTTCCCCTTGTCTTCCTTTCACCCTTTTCAAGCCCCGCGCTCCCACTTTTTCCTCCTCTGCCTCCTCTCCCACTGTGTCAATTTTCCTGCATTCCACATCAACACCGGATTATGAAGGTTAAATAAACTCAGTGAAAATAAATGAATATTGCCCATAACCTCATCCTCAAAACGCCCCCTCCACTCGTACCCTTTCTCACTCCCCCTTCTCTCATTGCCTCGAGAAAAGAGAGGGTCCAGTCCAGGCTATCTGGCAGCAGAATGAATGATCCTATTTATGTTAATGCAAACATGAACGTTACACAGGTTTTTCCCCTGATAAGGCGATAGGTTAATGAAATGCTCATTTCATTTTACCAGTTGTTTTCTCTGTGAAGTTCCGATAAGTAGCAAACCAATGAAGCTTGTAATTACAATCTTACAGAAACCCGGCCAATCTGTGTATAAATCTCACCATCCAATTACAAGATGTAATAATTTTGCAGTCAAGCTGGTAATGAGCTCTAATACTCATGCATGTGATAATCCCCCCTGGATGCTGACTCTATCAGATGTTAGCTTTGTAATTATATGAGCTCAAGAAAAAAAATCATTATTTCATGTTCAAGTAGAAAATGAGGTTGGTGGGAAGTTAATTTTCTCTATGCTCTGTGAAGCGTAGACAAGAATTTAATGATTTAATTACAGTTGTTAGGCCTTTTTTGCAAAAGGCTTAAATTGAGATGAGCATTTTTCATAGGCCAACATCAAGAGTCTGAGTACATCAAGGATTATGACAGCATACAATATGGTGGCCAATTTTTTCCCGGCATTTTATTTGTTGCCTTTCCTTTCTATTAATTTCTAAACCTTCCCCTTCTTTCATTTGCTTTTATCCTATCATCAGTGAAACCATAGCGTCAGGGACACTAGGGACCCGCTGGATAAAACAAACATCAACAAATATTAACTGCCCTGGCTTTCACCAGCAGCAGCTAATCCACTGTATGTGAATTTGTCATATCAGATTACTATGACAATCATGGTTCGGCCCAGAAAAGAAAAGCATCCTCCTGCCTCCTTAAAATACACTTTTTTAAAACTTTTCACCTTGTTTGAATTTCAAAACAAACTATGAGTAGTGCCTGGAGCCCTCTGATTTTCATGCTATGTTCATAAGTATCAAGGAACATGTGAATCCATTCTTCAACGTAATCTCCAAAGAGGCCTTTTTTTCACTTAAAACAGTAGTTTCTGCAAAGTGACTAGTCGACTCATCCCAATATAACTTCTGATAGAATTTAAGCTTGAAATATTTTGATAAAGGGGCTGGTAATTATTTAATAATAATAAAAATAAGACATTTCATTTCAAGCGCCTTTCAAAGCTCTCAAGGAGACTTTACAGTCACAGACAAGCATATATAGAATAATAAATACAATTATAAATAGAATACAATAAATAAAATACAATTACAGTAAAGTCTCGTTATATCGATATTCAAGGGAGTCCGAAAAAATATCGATATAACCGGGACTATCGATATATCCGACCCTGTTTGCATGTAATTTTCTCCGTGCGTGCATAGAAATAGTATCGATATAACCGGGACTATCGATATATCCGATATCGATATAACGAGACTTTACTGTATATATAGAAACAAGAGCTAGAGCTACAAAGAAAATGCAATTTTAAATAGGTGGGGTTTGAGATGGGATTTGAAGGTGTGAAGAGAATCGATGTTTCGAATGTTGGGATGAAGTGAGTTCCAGAGTTTGGGGGCAGAGCAGCTGAAAGCTCTGTCCCCCATCGTGTTGAGACGGGCAGGGGGGGTGCTCAAAGCTCTTCGCATGGTGACCTCATTTAGCCAATGATGATGCAGCATCAAGAGCAACTGGGGCTTCAGTATCTTGCTCAGGGACCCTTCTACATGGTCACAATGCCCGGAGATCAAAACAACAACCTCCGAGATGGAAAACAACAGCTCTACCACTGAGCTATGCTGCCACATTAACCATCATAAATTGTTGGAACCTCGCTGATCCGTTCTCCTTTCCTCCTCATTTGGTGCCATCATATTTAGACCATTCCAATCTCCTAACATATCCATGCTTTCTTCACGCTTGGTCATGTCCTGTTAAACAACAAAGTGCAGCAGTGTTGTGACCCACAACTGTTGACAGCTTCACGACAGGTTTTGTGGGTCTTTTTTCTGCTTTGGTGTCCAGTCTGCTTCCATCTGCTTAAGCCTCGCCACAGTCCCATTGGGAAAAGTGGGGCTAATTCTGCAGTCAATTAGCAGAAGGGATGCTTTTGTTCGGTCACTGACTCCCATGGGTCCTATCTGCTTCACTGCCCCCACTTCTCTCTTCCATTTCAATGATTCTCACTCTCTGTCTCATATATTTGTTCATAGCTTTTTTTTAATCCCTCTGGTGCTTGTTCATTTTGTTTTTCTGTCACCCTGTAACTTGTCCATCATGTCGTCATTGTCATCAAGTGATCACCTGCTCTCAGGCAGCATCCTTCCTGAATGACCTTTGTGACATTGGTGGCTAAACAGTGGCTTGCAATCACAGGCCATGAAAATAATTTCAATAAAAGGTTGATTATCGCCCGACAGATTGTTATGAACTCCATTAAAAGTGTTTTCTGACAATGTATTAGAATACAATATGAAATGTTTCTGTGTTATGTGTCCATGTTATTCAGTGTATTGTACTCAGACTTGAAATGACAAAAATATATTGTATTTTCTCTTTTGATCTGTGTTACAGCCAGTAGGTCTAAATCTCCTGTTTTCAGAAAGGTTTTACCTCGCCCTGGACTGAGATGTACCTGTCTCAAGTTAATAAATCATTTTGGCATTATGAAATATTCAAAGCGGAACGGTATCAGGCAAGGCCAGGTTAAAGTTTTTTTTCCATTTTTACGGTATGAGAGTCTGTTCCACATACATCCTCCTTCAAGAGCTGCCTGTGTTTTGGATTTTGAGTGAATTTGTGCATGTGTGTGGCCAGGGTTCAGAGGCTCGCCCGTGTCACTCTAATAGTCTAGAATTACACTTGTATCAGTGTGACTAGCATATGGGGTCAATGTATACCCTTAGGCTCATCACACCGCCTTCCACCTTCCGCTGTCATAGTATTGAAAATGATTCCATTTCAAACAAGCTAGTTTTGACCGAAAATGTGAGATGCTGTGTTTCTCACCTTTAGCTCAATGACAGAGCTGCAGCCGCTAGAGGCGCCTGCCACTGAGCGGCCAATCAAATTACATTTTATGGGATAATGATTGTGGTGTATTAACCACAATAGTTATATATAGGTTGTTTGGATGCACATACTTGCCGTACCTTGCATTTGTCGTCGACTACGCATGCATGAAAATGTTCCACTCTTTTCCATGTCGTCTGGGGCAAACAAGTCATGGTCAAATATATACTAAGGATAATGCGTGTGTAAGCTTCGTCACACAAAACACCACAATGATGGTTGTGGGTTCGCCGGATTCCAAACACCTTTTCAATTTGTGTCTATCTTTAACCCTAACAATTTTTTTTATGCCTGCCCTCCCTACACTGTTATAGAATTGTGATCCTCATTGTCAATGTTATGTTCCATGGGATTACAATTGAATTATAAGGCATTTCAGAGCCTAAAAACATTAAAAACATAACTTGGCACGAAAGAAAAGAATGAACTGTTTCCCATTAAAAATAATTGAATGTCTTTAATTCATAATACCGTGGACCTTCGTGATAAATGTGGATGAGGTCGTTATATACTCAGGGTTTGTACACCACGGTTACCATTTTGAAATCAACTATCTCATCCTTTTCCAGGTTTATAAAGTTCAACAAGCATTTGTCACGGGTGGTCTTCCAAATCTTTTGCTTTTCAGATTGCTGAATATCGGGCATACATGAGTGTATTATATCAGGTCAAACAAGTAAGGTTATAAACACTTTGACTCAGTGGTCAAGATGATTTAAAAAGAACACACAAATAGCAGTATAACACACGGGTTCACTTCAGTTTTCAGACTACAAAAAATAGTCAAACCTTGTGAGGTTTTTTTTCTACGAGAGTTTTCTACATAAACTTACAGACACAACAATATGAGCTCTTTATTATTCCAGTTTTAAGAATGATGTAACAGTAATTTGATGGAATGACGTAGATTCAAATTGTCTTTATCCCTGAGGTTTAAAACTGATCAGTGTGAAAAGCAAAGCATGTTTTGGAATGCCGTATATCATGTATCAAACAACTGCAAGGCCCCAAGGTAAATTAGGCTTTCAGAGGTTAAACAGCATATGAAATGGTGATGAATTACAGTATCCTCTCTTCCAAATCCCCACTTTTCCTCAATTGATTCCTTTCCGACACTTCCTTTTACTGGCTCACTATCACAGTTTTCACTCCCTCTCATCCTCTCATGTGATACCTTTCACCATCCCTTGATCCTCTCTTCTGCCACACCCCCACCTCTTTCATGCTGGGTTTCCTCATAACTCCTTTTCACGTCACATCTATCCACCTTAACAACCTCACACAATACTTTGGCTGACTCGATGCGGGATACAGTCCCTCTGGATAGAAAATCCAAGTTATTAATATGGGAACCGAGTGAGAAAAAAGGGTGTGAAATTAGGTGAAGACACATAAAGTTTTACAATTGTCAAATGGGTGCCAAATGGAAAGGATAAAGCCAGCCTTAGTTATTTATATATTAAGATAGTTAACCATTCCTGATAGAAGATCCAAAAACAGTTCAACATTCAGCTCACAAATTATAAAATAAATTACTTTACAATTGAATCGATGAGAAGGTTTCTTCAGCCGTCATCTGTACAAATTTGAAGGTTTCGGACGTTTCGCCTCCTATCCAAGAGGCTTCGTCAGCGAACTAAAGTCTGACTGGTCGTATCGGCCCTATTTATATATCCCTAATGTCCAGCCATGGCGGCGCCGGACACAGCTATGATAGGTCCCTACTCTCAGGTTGGGGGGAGCAGAGGACCACTCCCTGTGGCCCCACTGATTGTTCCTACATTCCTGACTAATGACTGGCCTATTTCCCCCACCCCCACCGGTATCACCTCATCAGCATTACGAATGTTGCCTAACCTGTTTTGCCTAAGCAGGCTATTGTAT
>NC_142739.1:15962500-16002500 GCF_051943395.1 Hippocampus bargibanti | reverse complement strand
TTTGCTGTGTGCTCTATATGTAATATTTGAAGGGATTTAAACATTCTAATGGGTTCCCCAAATTCATAACGGCCCTCGAGAGGAAACCATAACTACAATGTGGCCCGCGGCAAAAAATGACTTTGACACCCCTGGGTTAGAGCAACAGTTCGATTGACAAATTTGATGCGACAGTGCCCGCAGAACTGATTGTGATTGGATTGGATTGGATTTGCCTTTATTAGTCTCGCAGTGGAGACATTTACAAAAGGCGTCTATGTAGATTTAGGACCCTGGTAACAAACGATGGCTGAAATGTGATTGGTTCAATGCTTAAATACAAAAACACACATCTGGAAGCAGTGCAACAGAGGAAACATAATGAAAGTAGGCTGAAATATAATTTGGAATTATTTAATAAGAATTCATGGACAAAATATAATTAACATCGGTATGTGATTCAGATATTTTTACGCCAGCAGAGAAAGCTGTGCAGGCCTTGATTGTCCGCCCACTGCTTTATATGGATCTCCACTCCTGCAAAATACTGCACATGTTTTCCATATTTCATTTCTAAAATGATTTGCCAATTCCTAAAAGTAGATGTTCTTCATCATTGCATTTTCCTTTCTCTATGAATGCGAGCTTCAGGACGGTGAAATTCAATGTACAGTCAATGGACTCAGAAATTAAAAATTGCTGAACATGTTACTCTATGGATTGACCTAAAATATGCTCTCCATAGTTGAATGAATTAATATATGCATCTGTATCAGGTTTTATTTTTTCTTTGAGCATGAATGAAACAAATCAGGAAAACAAAAAAAAAAAAAAACATTTTATGGTGTCAGGGTGTTTTAAAATAATTTCCAAACCCATGGAATTTAAAACAAAGCCAATGCTTAATTTGTTCCTGTCACGGTTTACAAGGTTGTGATGGCGGTTGTGGATCCCAAAATAAGCAGGCAGGAGGGAGCAGCAAATTGTATTTGAGAAATTGTATTAAAATAAAGTCAACAGGAACAAAATCTAAAAGCTCAAAAATCATCAGAACAGAAAAATACAAAGTATCAAAGAAAACCAAGTGTAAAAATCTGCCAAGATGGAACAAACATGAAAGGGTGCAGCAAACACATGCACAGCATACAATGCAATGAATGCACTGCACAATGCAATGACCTTTTGACTGGCACTAATTCTAACGACCAACAACGGCCACTGATCGGGACGACCAGCACCTGTGCAGGTGCTGGCGGGGCTGACAGCGCCACCCGTTGGTCGCCAACCAGATCATGACAGTTCCAGTCAAATATCGACCTATCAAACAAAACTATGAAATGTGAACAGAGCCCAGATGGCTCTCTAATTAATAAATACTGGAATGTTTTTAAGGAGTGGGTTAAAAAAAATGGGAGGCCATAGAATTTCTAGTTAAGAGGATCCAAACAATACACAGGGAGGAGAAACAGCAAATACATTTAGATGTCCAGGAACTTAAAAGATACCTGTACCATTTGCCATTGTATTACCTGCTCTTTATTGGAAATAGACAAACAAACAAAACATTCTAAGTTTCCTTCTGACGTAGCATGATTGAGTCCAAATTTAGATTGCAGGAACTTTGATTGAATGCGTGAGAGATGTTTGGCCTTTGACAGTAAAGTTCAATGCCACTCTGAGTGCAGTGTGAATGGAACACACAATGGAACAAAATGGTTGTGCAGGTCCCTGTTTATGAACTGATCATAGAGTATGGGTGGCACAACCACTAATTTTCTATCAGGTTCATAACCTAGTCTGGGTTTCGTCTGATTATCGAGAGAGGAGTGATGGTGGTGGTGGATTTGTTGAGTACCTCTTGTCAAAGCACCAGGCAGAAATGGGGTTGATATCCCCGACTCCTTCGTTTGATAAATGAGCATGTATCGAGGGACACACACATAACAAAGCACAGCGGGTCCACACCAAGTGTTTTTCTAAATGAGATAGCACTCTTCAGTTAATTAATCTCCCACACCTCGTCAAACTTGCGGAGATCTAGGAAACGTTAGTTGACAAATAGGCTGCTCATGCGAGGCTGATAGATAAGGAGATACTACTCAGCCGCATCATTTAAGTCAATCAGGCCTAATTTCCCTAAAATCAAAATAGCATGCAGATGGAGCTAATCTCCTCATTTCCTTTTGGAAATTAATTCCCTAAAGCAGAAGTTCATGCCACACTAATAAGGCATGTACACACAGGCATGTGAGCACCCAGTCGAATGCCCCTCCTTTCACTCACTCTGAGATTAAAAGGTGTTATGAGTCATGGGTTGTGGAACAAAGAAAAAGAGATAACTAGATAAGGAGTATACTCATAAAGAACCAAAGCTCGTCGAATAATGAAGCTGCCAGAGCTCGGTTGAATTTGTTCCTGCTTTTCCTAATTTGACACTTTCTATCTTACTTCAACAAGTTTCATGGCCCAGTGTTGGTTTCAGCATTGGCTACAGTATATGTATAATATGTCTTGAATAAATGATGTTATATTGCTGAAGGTACCTAACATTTTCATCAGTGATTAAAAAAAACATTGATAATCATGATAGTGAGTAGAAATATGCATCTTTCAATGAGCTTCTTCAGCATATGTGCTGAGGTGAGAACTACGTGTTATTCAAACATTTACACAAATTTGAGCCATAAAACATCTTTTACGCTTTAATTTGCTCAAGAACAACAGTGTAAACAAAGACAATAATGCTATGGCTGAGAAGAGAAGCCTTAAAAAGCTGCATGTCTACAAACAGCCTAGCGAGACCACAGCTAATATGACACCCAAAGGTCTAATCTTCTTAGTGGAGTGGGATGAAATGAGTATCAATAACAGAATCGACCTTCGTTCCAATCCTGTCTCTCCCATACCAACGCCTCTACTCTACCACACTTACTTCTTGCACTCATTTTCTTTCCACTGACCATCCTCTTTTATATATGTATAGCCTGACCATAAACCCTAATCAGCCAAGGGTGAATCCGAACACTCGATTACTAATCATTGTATCCATGGAACATTTTTTTTTTTTTGGAAGGACACTGAAAATGAATGAACATGTCAATAAATAAAGTAAATGCACTCAAATATACACAAAATAAAATCAATTGGAAGTCCCGTTGGAAGTTGCGTGACTGAGATAAAATTGCTATATTTGTTGTGTATATATAGTAAAGTCTCGTTACATTGATATTCTCGGGAGTTGGAAAAAATGTCGATATAACCAGACTATCGATATATCCGATCCTGCGCCGAACTGCATTAACAAAAGCCGCCAAAAGAGGGAAGCCAAGCGCCATATAAGAAACGGAGCTGGCCATGATATCCCATTTTGTGCCTTTTTTTTGGGGGGGTGAGAAATGTTCCCCCAATGTTGCCTCAAAATGGCATATATAATTCTTTAATGATTGCAAACATGTATGCTTCCATCTTCAAAACTACAATGTATTTGAATCATATTCATAACGATGTGTAACAAGAAAGCATATTATCCGAATCGGAAGCCATTGTTTGGATTCACAAGCAATGCAAGACGTCTTGGCGTGAAGTCATTTTTATTGGTGTTTTGCATTTGAATAAAAAGTGACATCGGTTGTCCTTTAATACACAGTATAGAATGTTAATAATTTTCAAAATCATCACGCTTCAGCAGACAAAACAAGAAACATTGTTGCAAAAAACGATTGCATTCATATACAGTACAGTGGGCATGTACATAACACAACAGGGAAACAGCAACGCTTAAATCTTACTGTATTACGTATACAATTTAAAAAAGTCATCAATCTTCTGCTTCCCATTTTTACCTTTTAACACAAACACTTCAATCTCGTCTGGTACACACGAGCTAGCGTCTGAAAATGAAAATGGCTCTGCTCCACGGGTGCTGGTCACGTAACAAACTCACGTGACCAAGTCGACCAATGGCGCGACCGATGGCGTGTCACTTAACCAAGTCAAGTGACCAAGTCAACCAATGGCGCGACCGATGGCGTGTCACGTAACCAAGACACGTGACCAAGTCCACCAATGGCGCGACCGATGGCGTGTCACTTGACCAAGACACGTGACCAAGTCGACCAATGGCGCGACCGATGTATCGATATAAACAGCAAAATGGCTGGCGGGGGATGAAAAGGAGCACTGTAGTAACCGGATTATCGTAATAACCGTGTATCGTACTAAACGGTACTAATTATACATAAAAAGACTAGAAATGTGCAAGGGAAATGAAAATAGTATCGTAATAAGTGGTACTATCGATATAACCGATATCGATATAACGAGACTTTACTGTATATATTGTGACATCATGAGAGGCTACCTCTCAGCGGGACAGGACAAGGAGTGCAATGGGCGACAGGTTTGAATACAAACAAAGGTTTTAATAAAGGGTTTCAGGGGGAATTCACAAGCAACAAAGGTTTGAATAGTGTCTCTTCCAATACTTAAATCAAGATAAAGTCTCTTCTGAGGTGAAACTGAAGACAGAGTTCTTTTCCAGGTGCTTCTAGGCCTCACCCCTCTTGATGTCCTTCCTCGGTAGCCTAGCCACCTTTAGCAAGGGGCCAAATCCAGAGTTCGGTCGTATGGTCCCAACTGGCGATGAGTTTCATGCAGCGATGAGTTTCCTGCAGCGATCATTTCCTCCACGGCGTACAGCAATGGAGCTTGTCTTCCCTCGGCCTCCACACTCAGAGTCTCTCTGCCTTAAGAGCCTTGCTTGCCAATCAAGCCGTGATCAGCCGCAGGTCTGTGGTATGAATTGCTGCCTTCCACCAGATGGGGCCAAGACTCTCTCTGGGTAGAGCCATCTTAGGGGGATGTATTTGCCCTCCAGGACACAGCCTCTCGTGACATTACCCCCCCCCCCCTTGAGACCGACGTCCTCGGCGGGGTGAAGGATGCAAAACAGGCCAGGAAGGCCTCCCCTTCGGGAGAGGGCATCCGCTTTGCCTTGGCGCTTGCCAGCCCTGTGGACAACAGAGAAGTTAAAGGCCTGCAGACTAAAAAAACACCTGGTTACTCTGCTGTTGGTCTCCTTGTTCCTGGCCATCCATTGGAGAGGAGCATGATCAGACACCACTGTGAAACGTCTTCCCAGGAGATAGAAGCGTAATGACTCCAAAGCCCATGTAATGGCAAGACACTCCTTTTCCACTGTGGAATAGTTCTTTTCCCTGGGCAACAGCTTCCTGCTAAGGTAAAGGATGGGATGTTCCTCTCCTCCATGTACTTGCGACAGTTTGGCCCCTAGACCAACTTCTGATGCATCAGCTTGGACCATGAAGTCCTTGTTGAAGTCTGGTGCCACCAGGATCGGACTGGAGCACAGCGCCTGTTTCAGATTGGTGAAGGCCATTTCGGCCTCTGGGTTCCATTTCACCAACCGGGAGTGTTTTTTGGTTGTTAATTCTGTCACTGGGGCTGCTATAGTCGCAAAGTCCGCAATAAATCGTCTATAGTAGCCAGCCAGGCCTAAGAACGACCTCACCTGCTTTTTGGAAAGGGGCTGGGGCCAATCTTGTATAGCTCGTAGTTTTGCTTCTTGAGGTTTCACCAGGCCTCGTCCTATAGTGTAGCCCAGGTAGTTGGTCTCGCCAAATGCCAATCTGCACTTTTTCGGGTTTGCTGTGAGACCTGCTTTTCTGAGGGAGTAAATCACAGCTTGCACTCTGGGTAAGTGACTCTCCCAGTCGGGACTCTGTATGACGACATCATCCAAGTATCCTGCTGCGTACCTCTTGTGTGGGGTGAGAATCCGATCCATTAGGCGCTGAAACGTGGCGAGTGCTCCATGGAGACCAAACGGGAGTCTTGTGTACTGGTAGAGTCCCTCTGGTGTGGCGAAGGCTGTCTTCTCCTTTGATGCCGGGGCCAGGGGCACCTGCCAATAACCCTTTGTGAGGTCGAGAGTCGTTATGAAGCGTGCCTGTCCCAGGGAGTCAATGAGATCGTCAACACGAGGCATTGGATAAGCATCAAATTCGGACACCTCATTCAACTTCCGATAGTCATTACAGAATCGTATTGACCCGTCTGGCTTGGGAACCAACACGATCAGACATGCCCAGGCACTTTGGGACTCCTCGATTACTCCAAGTTCCAGCATCTTCCTTATCTCCTCCTGTATAGCTGTCTTACTGGCCTCTGGCACACGGTATGGACGCTGGTGTACTGTTTTTCCAGGTATGGTGCGTATCTCGTGTTGCACCACGTCTGGTATGGAGGAGAAGACGTCTTGGTTACGCTCAACCAATTCGAGGGTCATCTGGCGTTGGTGTGGGGACAAGTTTGGACCCATCTGGACGTCTTCTCTGGCCGGTTCCTTCGCCTCGCTGGGGGGTAGGCAACTAAACAGCGCCTCTCTGGCATGCCATTTCTTTAGGAGGTTAACGTGATAAATCTGCTCAGGTTTCCTCCTACCAGGTTGCCTCACCTTGTAGTTTACCTCCCCCACGCGTTCGATGACCTCAAAGGGCCCCTGCCAGGATGCCAGGAACTTGCACTCCACGGTTGGTACCAAGACCAGCACTCTGTCCCCTGGCTTGAACTCTCGAGGCTGGGCAGGTCTATTGTAGGAGGCTTGCTGCTGTCGTTGGGCCGCTTCCATGTGTTCTCGCACTATGGGATAAATGGCCTTCATCCTTTCCCGCATATCCCCCACATGCTCGATGAGGGTACGTTGTCGGCACGGCTGCTCTTCCCAAGCCTCTTTGGCGATATCCAGCAGTCCCCGGGGCCTGTAAGAGTACAACAACTCAAAGGGTGAGAAACCGGTAGAAGACTGTGGTACCTCCCTCACGGCAAACAGCAAGTATGGGAGCAGTTGATCCCAGTTTCGGCCATCTTCTTTGATAACTTTCCTCATCATGGCCTTGAGTGTTTTGTTGAATCGCTCTACCGACCCATCTGTCTGTGGGTGGTAGATGGAGGTTCTCAGCTGCTTGACCTTGAGCAGGGCACACAGGTCCTTCATGACCTTGGACATAAAGGGGGTTCCCTGGTCGGTCAGTATCTCCTTTGGGATCCCTACCCGGCTGGCGAGAGCAAACAGTTCCTTTGCGATCTGCTTTGTGGTAGCCTTTCTGAGGGGGACAGCTTCTGGGAACCGGGTGGCATAATCCATCATTACTAAAATATACTGGTGTCCCCTAGCACTTTTTGGTAGGGGTCCGACTATGTCCAGCCCAAGCCTCTGAAAAGGGGTCTCAATGATGGGTAAGGGAATTAGAGGGTTTCTGTATGTGGGCTTGGGCGCCACCTGTTGGCACTCGGGGCAAGAACGACAATAGTTCTTCACATCCTTGTGCACCCCTGGCCAGAAGAACCGTTGCAAGATTCTCTCTTTTGTCTTTTCCACCCCTAGGTGTCCCCCTAGCAGGTGTGTGTGTGCCAAGTCCAGTACTGTAGCTCGGTGTGGTTGTGGTACCAGAAGTAGTTTGCGTACTTCATCATTTTGCTTCGTAACCTGGTATAATAGCCCCCGATCAACCGCAAAATGGGGGTATGTGGAGCTTGTCCTTTCCCCCAGTACTACACCCTCTAAAACCTGCACATTCTTCATGGCGTTGGCAAGGGTAGGATCCTGTAACTGGGCTGTACCATACCGGCCTGTTAGAGGAAGCAGCTTCTGGGTCCCTGGGTTTTCATCGCCACTGGAAGCCGGGAGATTTTCTGGCGCTGGAGTTTCCTCGGCGGTCTCTGGGCCAGACTCCGTCTCCGGTGGTGCATTTGCTGTCCCTAGGAGGGCACAGGCTGGGGAGAGTGAATTAGAGGGGTAGGCTTGAGTATTCACTGTACAAGTCTTACCTCTTCCCTTCCGAGGTAGTCGGGCCAGTCTTTCCTGGGTTTCTCTCCACAGTGGGTGAAAGGCCGGGCAGTCGCGTCCAATCAGGAGGGGGACAGGGAGAGAGTCAACCACACCAGCTACCGTGTGGATGATTCCCTTGGTTGTGGTCATGGTGAGTTCAGTAGTGTGGTACTCTCTGGTGTCTTCGTGGACGCAGGAGACTGGAAGGGTTTTCTCTGGAGATAACCTGGTTGGATCGACCAGCATTTGGCGCACCAAGGTGACCAGGCTTCCGGAGTCCAGCAGGGCTTCAACATCCTGTTGATTCACTGTCACCGGACAGGTGGGGGGCCTTGTTAGTGAGCTTTCACTACCCCCCAGGAGGGAGGCATAGTGAGCAGGGTGGGCACTGGAAGAGTCAGGGGTCGGCATGGACTCTTCCGCTGGTTTTCCACACTGCCATGAGATGTGTCCCGTCTCTCCGCATCTGTAGCATTGTCTGGTTTCGGTGCCACTGGGCGTCCGCCACTGCCTGGGTGGACTTCTGACACTACCTGGAGCAATCTTGGCGGGCTTGGGCAACTTTGGGCGGGCCATTTCAGTCCGGGATGGGGGTGTGTTGCCGGTTTCCCTCTTGGTCGTTCGCAGCATCTCCGCTGTGGCCTGGTACTGCTCCACCGCTGCCGCTGTTTGACCCGCAGTAGTCAGCGACTGCTGACTGATTATCCTTTTTGCCTCATAGGGCAGGGCTCGTAAGTAGCGATCCACGACAATGACCTCGACCACCTCAGCTGCCGTGCTCCTTTCCGGTTCCAGTCACTTCCGTGCCATGCGGGCCAACTCGTGCATCTGTGCCCGTGGAGGTTGGTCTGGCTGGAAAGTCCAGGTGTGGAAGCGCTGTGCCATCCCGAACTTGGTGAGCCCATGTCTGCTGAGAATTTCAGCTTTTAAATAGTCGTAGTCTTCTGCTCTGTCTGCGGTCAAGTCCAGGACAGCATTCAGCGATTCCCTTGTCAGGAAGGGTGCAAGCAATCCCACCCACTGCTGCTTGGGCCACTTTTCTCGAGTGGCGGTTGCTTCAAACGTATGCAAGTACGCCTCAACATCATCCGTCGCCCCCATCTTGGCTAAAAAATCCCCCGCCTTCACCCGGGGAATATTCTTGGCCGCCATTTGTTTTTGCAAGAGCAATTCCTCTGCCTTCAGTTCATTGGCTCTCCTTTGCTCCTCCAGGAGAGCCAAATTGGTCTGATATTGGGCTTCCTGACTTGCAAGCAGGGTTTTCAAAATGTCTTCCATTTTTGTAATTGAGGATATTTTCAATTTAGAAAAAAAATAACACAAACCATCAATGTCCATGCACTTACTAACGCTTGTCCAATGCCCGCAACCTCCACCATATGTGATATCATGAGAGGCTAGCTCTCAGTGGGACGGGACAAGAAGTGCAATGGATGACAGGTTTGGATACAAACAAAAGGTTTTAATCAAGTGTTCCAGGGGGAATTCACAAGCAACAAAGGTTCGAATAGTGTCTCTTCCAATACTTGTCAAAATAAAGTCTCTTCTGCTACTTAAATCCAAATAAAGTCTCTTCTGCTACTTAAATCCAAATAAAGTCTCTTCTGAGATAAAACTGAAGACGGAGTTCTTTACAAGAGTCTCTGGGCCTCACCCCTCTTGATGTCCTCGTCATGTAGCCTAGCCACCTTAGCTAGGTACAAATCCAGTGTCCAGTCGTGTGGTCCCAACTGGCAATGAGTTCCACGCAGCAATCAACTTCTCCACAGAGCACAGCAATCGAGCTTGTCTTTCCCCAAGCTGCACACTCAGAGGCTCTCTGCCTTAAGAGCCCTGCTTTCCAATCAAGCCCTGATCAGCTGCAGATGTGTGGGTTTAATTGCTGCCTTCCACCAGGTGGGGCCAAGACTCTCTCTGGGTGGAGCCATCTTAGGGGGATGTATTTGCCCTCCAGGACACAGCCTCTCGTGACATCACAATATATATATATATATATATATATATACAGTACAGTCTCGTTATATCGATATCGGATATATCGATAGTCCCGGTTATATCGATACTATTTCTATGCACGCACGGAGAAAATTACATGCAAACAGGGTCGGATATATCGATAGTCCCAGTTATATCGATATTTTTTCGGACTCCCTTGGATATCGATATAACGAGACTTTACTGTATATATATATATATATGAATATATCAGTGGCAGTCCATGCATTTCACACCTAGGCCTTCAGTGAAGTCCCACTTAGTCCGACTTGAACAAATATCCCTCGTCATACCATAATTTAAGACACAACGGCTGGAGATATCATTTACAAAAGCACACGCACGCAGTACTGGGCGTGGCATCACCTTAATCGTCTACAATACAGGCTATTTTCCGGAGCCATTACACATCAATAAATCTGCATCAGCAATTAGAACTTGTCACTATACGTGATACTGCAAACACTTAAAAATAAAAGGAAATTTAAAATCATTTGTCCACAAAGTTTTATTAAGTCCACCAAGAATATGCAGTCTTTAACAAGATTTTACGCTAAATTACAAAATGTCAGTTTAATAATAAGAAAAACAAGTTTAATATAAGAAAAACAACAATTCTGATTGGATTAAAAACACTGACCTAAAACTACAACACTGAAAGGAGCATAACCAAATGGATATAATATAACATCAAGAAAACAGTATGTAGAATAATTATATATATATTTAGACAAAATACTTTTTTAATGAAATTGACTTTTATTAGAATTATGATAATGATGTCTGATTATGTTAGGCCAGCAGAGAAGGCCTTGCTGGCTCTGACGGCCCACCACTGATATATATATATATATATATATATATATATATATATATATATATATATATATATATATATATATATATATATATATATATATATATATATATATATATATATATATATATATACTTATGTTTTGTTTCATTTTACTTTCTCACCCACTTGCTATTATTATTGACAATAGTGAATTGGGCTGGCACATTTCATGGTGCATTCTGAGGTGGTGGTGGTCATTTTAAACTTGAAGACATCTGCCAGTGAGTGACTGCTGTCAGGGGAGTTTTAGCGAGGGTGTTAAAGGGCAAGCTGTAGCGGGAGGTGCCACCACACACACAAGCATAAACATTTGATTCATTTTAGGTTGATTTTCAAAAGGACACATTTAACAATAAAATTAAGAATTTGTAAAAATAAAACTCAAACATGGCATAATATGCTTTAGCTACATATATTTTAATTTGATCAAAAATACTTGGCAATGCTACTATTAAAATGATCTCTCCTTCAAATAAAATATTGAATTTGAACAATAGAAAAAATCTATTTGGATGGTAAAAAGTCCTGAAAAAAATAAACAAACAAACAAAAACAGTGTCCGCAATTCCTGCATTCTCCAGGGAGAACAGCCTGTCCTTAGCAAAGCAGACTAATGTTAATTCTCACCAGTGAGCACAGGTCTGACCTCTAGACTTCTTCAACAGAAAGAGCACATACACACTCACACACGCACACGCACAATCGCACACGCACACGCACACACACATTCAGATTGCGTCTTCTCAGAAGGTCACAGAGCAGATGACACCAGCCTGTTCCCTGTTTCACTTCGATTGGCCCATCTTTTCTCCTTCATTACCACACACAGCTGTGAATAAGAGTTTGTGAAAGTGTGCGAGTGTGTGTGTGTGTGTGTGGGGGGGGGGGGGGGGGGGTGGGGGGTTGGGGGGGGGGGGTTGCGTCTGGGTGTATGCGTGCGTGTGTGTGTGTGTGTGCGTGCGTGCGTGTGCGTGCATGTGTGTATGTATGTGTGTTTGTTTACTTGCTCGGCGAAATGGCTGAGTGCTGTTAGTGCAGTTTGTATCAGTGGGGCCACTGGTGAGACTCTGGGGAAAAAAGACCAGAGCTATTGCTCTTTCTCTCTCTCTCTCTCTCTCTCTCTCTCTCTCTCTCTCTCTCTCTCTCTCTCTCTCTCTCTCTCTCACTCTCTTTCGCTCTCTTTCTATCTGTCTGCCCTGAAAATTGATATTGAACATGGAGGAGGAGATGAGGAGGGATGTCTCATGCTGGTAGCAATTAGCTCAAGTAGGATTTGCAACTCTGTGATTCATCACTTCTGAGATCGAAGTTCCTTTGTTGTCCAGCATTTCTCACATCTTACTTAATCACGTCATCATAAACTTAGACCATGCAGGAATATTTTTTTTTCTCAGTTTCTTTCATACAATAGTCGATAATGGAGCAATTTAAAAATCCTTGGCAATATAATTTATTGAACTTTCTCAACAATATAAAGCATTTCTGAATACAAAGTCAACATCAATGAAACACGACTGCCATCAGTCTTACAAACAGTTTTATGCAATCATCCAAGCTCTGTATCACTTCTGGATGTAAAAATCTGAAACTTAAACATTGTTTCCATGTATCATTAATCTTTTGAAGCCCAATTTTTCAAGCTTCACTTTTCCAATACCTTTGAACTGAAACGTGTGCCCTGCAAAACGGGATGCAGATACACAGTACATTTGCCAATCATTGGTTGCATGAGGGAGACATGTATAGAGGAAACGGTGCAGTATACAGTGAAGGACAACCAGAACAACCTCAAGGTGTCTTAACTGTGGCCCTTTGTATCCACGGTTCACTGTGCTTGTGACACAGAACAAACAAATGTCAAATTTTGAGTATGAACAAAGAAAATACTCTTTTGCAACTACGCTACAGAAGTTCATCTTAAATTGAGAAGAGAGACATTGATCCTGTTTTAAGGGTTTGTGTGATGGAGAAATATTGCCTCTTCAAATGTTATTTTAAATAGACTCACGCATCACATACAGTATTGAGAATGTGTGCGATGTGGACTTAGTCAGGCTTTAAAACATGTAAGCTAGCACTGGGGATAAGATCAAAATGGCCTCAAGGGAAGGACATCTGTTCAGTGGGTCAGAGATACAGTAAAGTCTCGTTATATTGATATCGGTTATATCGATAGTACCGCTTATTACGATACTATTTCTATGACCGCAAGGAGAAAATTACATGCAAACAGGGTTGGATATATCGATAGTCCCGGTTATATCGATATTTTTCGGACTCCCGGGAATATCGATATAACGAGACTTTACTGTATGTGGTTTAATTTGCAAGACAATGTGTCTATATTGTTACAAAAAAGTGATGTTTCATGCTAAAATTTTGAATTGTAAAGTTGAATGTAAAGTTGAACATACAGTGCATATTTTTAGTTGTAATGCTTTGTTAAGGTGATGGCATGTCTTTTTTTTTCAAGAAGTGGGTTGAAGTGGTCAAAAAGTGGGTTGAGATTAAATGGAAATAGATTAAAATCAGTGACGTGCGGTGAGGTTCATGGCTGGTGAGGCACTGACGTCATCATAGTCAGATTTACAAACATATTAACTCTACAGAGTAGTTTATTCAACATTTGATTGGCAACAGTTAACATATTTTGTTTAAAATTTCACGTCAGCATTCTTTATATATACAAACTGTAGCATAGAAAAAAATAATTAAAAAAAAACGGTTTTATCGTGTTACCTTTAGTCCATGCGCCGCTCCTTCTGAAGAAAGGCATCGATAACTTCTTTGTAGAAGCCTTCCTTATCTTTCTTCAGTTTTAAAAGTCTCTCTGTCTCAACGGAGATCACTGCCAGTGAAGAAAGTCGTCCTTGATCAGTCCTGTTCCGACTGTATGTTTTCAGTGCTGAGAATGACAATCTCGTCTACTTCTACAGCAATAAATGGGGCTGCACTGATCTCCATTTTAATGTCATTTCTAATGACATCACCAACTGCTTCAATTAAATCGTTCTGTATTCTGTTTCACAGGCTAGAAAATACAGTGGATGTCCCAAAATGACTCGCTAGCCTGTCATCTTTCTCAGCGCAAGCATGTAATAGTTCAACATAGTTGCCACGATGAGCAGAGCCTTTACTTTCATCATTTCCACGAAATGCCAGCTGTTGTTTGGCAAGGAAGCAGGTGGCATTGATGAGATCTTTTAAAATCTCCCGCTTCTCCTTTACCTTAGCATTGTGGATGCTGATGTTGAGTCTTCGCTCATTTTTGATGAGGCTCCGTTGTAAATTTTTCCGGTGTTGGTCAATTAATGGTCAATTGGTAATTATTACCTCCTGCTTCGATTGAAAGTCCAGTTTAGAAAATTCTTTCAATTTAGATATGTAATTCTCCATTTTGAAAGTGAGGCCAAGCAACACGAAAAAAATGACTGCAGGGTTGCACTTTACTTGCTAACTGTTTACTGTAGCTTTCTGTCTCTAATTCTATTATTCTGCAGACGTGGAGTAAGAAGTATCTCTGGAATCACACGCGCCCCCTGCCTGTCATGAGGCGGGAGAACTGTTTGCCTCTCCTACGCACAGCGTTTTGATAAAAATAAAACAAAATAAACACTGTAGTGCAGTGTTTAGAATGTACAATGACTCTACATTATATACACCAGCTAAACTGTAGAAATTTAGTTCATATACTAAACGTGTTTGAACGCTTTAATAGCGATATGCAGAAGGACAGCAATGCGGTTCACTGCAGAGCAAGCCAGCACAGTAAGCATAGTGATTGCACAATCCATGGTGAGGATCATCCGGCTGGTGCCTCACTGCTCGTCTCTACTTAGTATTTGAACGGTAAATGTGAAAATTCAGCGATTTTGAAAAAAATCCTAAAACGGTGAAGTTAAATGGACAAGAACTTTAAAGTACAAATCACTAAATACATATAACTGTTTAATTTATTTTTTCATTTGATATTTCCATGACAGCTTTCCATGATGACAGGTGAGGCACTGCCTCCCCTGCCTCTAATGACTGCACGTCACTGATTAAAATAACATACGCACTGTGATTTATCAAGATTGCGTCCGTTTCTAATAAGTTTCAATCGAAAGTGGAAAGTTAAAGAAATCAACGTTTATTGAAAAATAGAATCACTTTCAACATTCAAAACATATTATCACACAACGAAACACTCAAGCTTAATAATATCTACTTGTTTTAAATTCCGCAAATCATGGATCCTTACAAACTTGCTCTACAAAGCTCTACAAACTTGCCACGGACGCCCTCGCCGTCAAGCGCAAACAGTACACGTGTATCATTGCCAAGCACACAGATATAGGCTACCGGCAGTTGAAATTTGCATACTCAGCACAGCAGCCAATCAGAAGCCTGCTTCGTGCTTCGGACTTTCCCAAGCGTTATAAGGTCATGCGTTTGCATATCGTTTTAAAGTAGATGCACAGAACTTCGGCCCCAGAAGAAAGATTCAAAAGAAGCTAACAAAATTTGTGACACTACAAAATGTAAACTTACATTATACCGTGACTGTAAAGTGTCCTTGAGAGTTATGAAAGGCGCTCAGTGGCTTGGAGGAGACAACGCAACGCAAACAATGCATTGTGCACCGTGACGGCAAACGGCAACTGGGGATAAATCTTCAGACACTGATATTTACTGTAAATTAAGCATGGTAGCATTTGTGTTAGGTACAGCCTTAATTTAAATATATATATACTTTGCGACAATGTTTGACAATGTTTTTTTTTTGTGATTTCTCAAATGTTTTTTTTGTGATTTCTCGTCTTTCTTTATGTCCGGGCAGGCAACTTTTCAGAGTTGTCTGCCCTGTTGTCCGCTAACTTTTTCAGACTCAGACACTGTTTTTCCTATAATTTGGACAAGTTCGGCGGGCCGGGTTAAAAAGCCGAACGGTATGTGGCCCGCGGGCCGTAGTTTGCCCATGTCTGGCTTAGAGACATAAAGCAGTGGAGAATAATAAACATTGAATGTTTAAGAATGTGCATATATAAAATAGTCCTAATAATAATAATAATAATAATAATAATAATAATAATAATAATAATAATAATAATAATAATATATTTAATTTACAAGTGCCTTTCAAAACTCTCAAGGTCACTTTACAGTCACAGGATAATAAGTGAGCTATATACACTAAAAGAAAAAAATCTTATTTTATCATCAGTAATTGCAGTTGTTCACCCATACATCCTTTCACTATAATGACCATTTAACCCAGACAAGGTCACGATGAGACTAGAGCCTTTCCCAGTTGGCCTCGATGAAGAGGGGAAGTGAAGGGTGAAGTGCCTGTCATTCAATCACAGGCAGCAAATCACATTTCCCCTTATGGACAACTTAGATTTTTAATGTACAACCGACGCCTCCGGACAAGTTGTGTCCATAATTTGTAAAATCACTTCACATGACTTCTACTGAGCGTATTTTACAAAGATTCCATGGCATTTAGATATATTTTACGTTTTAAGAGTCGCACTGAATATTCAGGAAATCTTGATTTCGAGTTGATGACGATGCCTGACGTGACGTCATGTCTGGAACGCCCGTGACCGCGATAAACAATGCATTTTGGGTACTTTGTTTGGTCTGAAAACTTTCGATCCATGTTGATGGCGAAATTAGAAGGAAAAAAACAAATGGTGAATCGATGTGTGTTCCACCAAGTCTACTATTTCATAGTAGTTGACACACATTCCCAGACACAAATCAGCCCATTTCCAACGGAGCTTGTGGGCCATCTTGTGCATTTTCTGGGACGCTACATTGGAGTCCTGACGGCTCGAATTGATACGGGAGGACTTCTTTAATCGATTGCAAACATTTATGTTTTCCTCTTCAGAACTATTTAAATCATATTCATAATTGGATGAGTAACAAGAAAGCATCTTCTCCGAATTTGAAGCCATTGATTTGATTCTAGAGCAAGGCAAGACGTCCTGGCGTGACATCAAGAACAAGGGGGCGGGACCTTCTGAAACTTGGCATCTCCGAGGTCATTTTGAAGTAGTTTTGGGACACTTTAACTCATTTTATTGGTGTTTTGCATTTAACTAAAAATATCAGCCTGTGTGTTTTGGGTATTTTAGATGCTATAAAACGTTTTTCTGATGTCAGTTCGGAAACAAAAACATGGTGTCGGTTGTCCTTGAAGTTAATGTACATGTTTTGGACTACTTCAGGTAAAGCGAACGTCCTGGCTCCATTCCTGTTCACCCTCTACACTTCGGACTTCAATTCTAACACTCCAACCTGCTACCTTCAGAAGTTCTCTGACAACTCAGCTATTGTCAGCCTCATTACAGAGGGAGATGATCGGGAGTACAGGGGACTGAGTAAGGACTTCATGGACTGGTGCCAGCAGAATCACCTTCTGATTAACAACGGGAAAACCAAGGAGTGGGTGTGGTTTTCTGCCAAAGACAGTCATCACCTGCACCATTGAACATCCAGGGTACAGACAGAGAGAGGGTGACCTCCGACAAGTCTTCTTCTTTTCCTTTCAGCTTTTCCCATCAGGGGTCACCACAGCAAATAAGTGTCCTCCATGTAACCTGGTTTGTGCTTCCTCTTCTCTCACACCAGCTACCTTCATGTCCTCTTTGACAACATCCATAAACCTCCTCCTCGGTCTTCCTCTCGGTCTCCTGCCTGTCAGTTAAAGGCTCAGCATCGTTTTCCCGAAATAGTCACTCTCCCTCCTCTGGACATGTCCAAACCATCACAGTCTGGCCTCTCTGACTTCCTCACCAAAGCCTCTAATATGAGTTGTCCCTCAGATGTACTCATTCCTGATTCTATCCAACCTGGTCACTCCCAAAGAAAACCTCAACATCTTCAGCTCTGCTACCTCCAGCTCTGTTTCCTGTCTTTTCTTCAGTGGCACTGTCTCCAGTCCAAACATCATGGCTGATCTCACCACTGTTTTATACACTTCTCATTTCATCCTCGCTGAAACCCTTCTATCACACATCACACCTGACATATTTCTCCAGCCGTTCCAGCCTGCCTGGACACGCTTCTTCACCTCTTTTCCACACTCTCCATTGCTCTGGACAATTGACCCCAAGTACTTAAAATCCTCCACCTTCTTTGTGTTTTTTCCCTGTAGAATGACTCTTGAACTTGGATCCCTCTCATTCACACATATATTCCGTCTTGCTGCGACTGATCTTCATTCCTGTCCTTTCCAGGGCATCCCTCCACATCTCTAGTTTCTCTACCACCTGTTCTCTGTTCTCGCTACAGATCACAATGTCATCTGCAAACATCATGGTTCAAGGAGATGCTTGTCTAACATAATCTGTCAGTCTGTCCATCATCATCGCGAATAAGAAGGGGCCCAGAGCTGACCCCTGGTGGAGTCCCACCTCCACCTTGAATTCTTCCGTCACACCAACAGCACACCTCACAACTGTCTTACAGTCATGATACATGTCTTGCTCTGCTCTGACGTACTTTTCTGTCACTCCAGACTTCCTCATGCAATACCACAGCTCTTCTCTGAGCACCCTGTCGTACGCTTTCTCCAGATCGACAAAGACAGAATGCAATTCCTTCTGACCTTCTCTGTACTTCTCTAACAGCATTTTTAAAGCAAACACTGCATCTGTTGTACTGTTTTTTGGCATGATGCCATACTGCTGCTCACAAATGTTCACTTCTGCTCTTAGTCTAGCTTCAACTACTCTTTCCCAGAGTTTCATTGTATGGCTCATCAACTTTATTCCTCTGTAGTTAGTACAACTCTGGACATCTCCCTTGTTCTTAACAATGGGCACGAGTACACTTCATCTCCATTCTTCAGGCATCTGTTCACCATCTAATATCTTGCTGAATAACCCAGTCAGGAACACCACCGCCACCTCTCCCAGACACTTCCATACCTCGATTGGTAAATCATCAGGCCCGAGTGCCTTCACCCCCTTCATCCTCTTCAGCGCCCTCCTCACTTCTTCCTTGCTAATGTTTGCTACGTCTTGGTCCACAACAGTCACATATTCTACTCTTTGTTCCTTCTCATTTTACTCATTTATCTATTCTTCAATGTACTCTTTCCATCTTGCCATCTCTATCCTTAATCACCCTAACCTGCGGCGGGTCCTTACCATCTTTGTCTCTTTGTCTCGCCACCCTGTTAAGATCAGTCTTGCCTTCCTTGCTGTCCAGGCTAGCATACAAGTCATCAAAAGCCTCTTGTTTGGCCTTTGCAACTTTTACTTTAACTGTCCGCTGCATCTCCTTGTACTACTGTCTACTGTTGTCCGTCCTCTCAGTGTCCCACTTCTTCTTTGATACACTTTATCTTTATACACTCCTGCACCTCCCCATTCCACCACCAGCTCTCCTTATCTAATTTTCTCCCAGTCGATACACCAAATACTTTCCGACGTGTTTCTATGATTATGTTCGGTGTAGTTTGCCAGTCATCTAGAAGGACCTCTTGCACACCCAGTGCTTGTTTTACCTCCTTCCTAAATGTCATACAACACTCTTCCTTTCAACTTCCACCAATTTGTCCTCACTTCTGCCTTTGGTTTCTTCATCTTCCTCACTGCCAGCGTCATCCTAGACACCACCAACCTATGCTGTCTGACTTCACTCTCACCAACAACTACTTTGAAGTCTATGATTTCCTTTAGATGGCGCCGTTGACACAAAATGTAGTCTACCTGTGAACTTCGGCCTCCAATCTTATAGTTCACCCTACGTTCCTGTCTCTTCTGAAAGAACATATTCACAATAGCCATTTCCATTCTCTTAGCAAAGTCAACCACCATCTGTCCTTCAGGTTTCCTCACCTGGTGTCCAAACCTGCCCATCACCTCCTCATCATCTTTGTTTCCTGCGCCAACATGTCCATTGAAGTCTCCACCAATTACAACCCTCTCACAACTCGGGATGTTCTGTATAACATCATCAAAGTCCAACCTAAATTTCTTCTTCTTCGTCAGCTCACATCCGACTTGTGGGGCATACCCACAAACACCATTTAACATCACACCTTCAATTTCTACCTTCAGACTCATCATTCTACCTGGTACTCTTTTTACTTCAAAGACATTCCTAACAAACTCCTCTTTTAAGATAACTCCAACTTCATTTCTCTTTCTGTCTTCTGTTTCTTGACAAGATGGAGCCACAAATGGCAGCCTCGGTCACACGCTCCCTTGTATTGTTCCTGGTTTTGTCATTTTAATTTGTTTTTTTGCGACCCTACGCGACTTAGTTACACGAGGGAAGAGTTACTGAGAATTGGGAAATTCAGTCTTGGACGATTTTCACAGACACAACAAAATCCACAAGGTCTCTTGGGGCTGCTCGCATAGCAGCTCTGTATGGAGCTTTGAGACGGCAGCATAGGAGGGGTAAGCGAGCCTGCATGCTCGTCAAGCTACGGCAACGTGGATTTCGAACGCCGCTCCCATCGATCCATCTCGCTAATCTACGGTCACTACCAAACAACATGGACAAACTTCTTCTCACAAAAACCAATAAAACATTTGCACATTCTGCTGCGCTCTGCTTCACAGGGACGTGGCTCAGTGACCGCCACCCAGATTCCGCGCTACACCTACCCGGCTTCCGTCTCCTCAGAGCCGACTGCGACACGGAGCACGGGGAAATCCAAAGGTGGTGGAATATGCTTCTACATCAACGAAGAATGGTGCGCTGATGTCACGATGCTTGCCGCACACTGCAGCGGACCGTGTACACAAACTCGAACTAAAATATCTAAAGTCACCCCTGATCATTTTGGGCAATTTTAACTATACGCGTCTAAACTGTGAACTTCCCAAATATAAGCTGCATATGTGGATCAAACCTCTAAAGATGGAGGACACTGATTTGCTCTGGAGACCCCTTCAAGGGAAAAGCAGAAAGGAAAAGAATATTGACTGTTTCACCAGAGAAGAAAACATTCTAGATCACTGTTAAACAGCACTCAAAGGGGCATACCGATCTGTTGCGGATGCAGCATTGGGTCTTTCTGACCACTATTTAATCCACCTAATTCCCACATACAGACAGAAACTCAAAACCGGTAAAACCAGTAGTCAAGACTGTTAGGAAATGGACAGATGAAGCAAAGTTAGCTCTACAAGAATGCTTAGACTGCACTGATTGGAGCGTCTTTGAAACTTCAACGGGCACATTGGATGAATACACAGAAACTGCAACATCATACATTAGTTTCTGTGAGGACATGTGTGTACGAACAAAGTCCTTCCGCTCATTCAACAACAACAAGCCATGGTTCACTCCCAAACTCAGGCAATTTAGGAAAGAGAAAGAGTGCGCTTTTAGAAGCGGCGATCGAGTACTTTACAAACTCGCCCGAAACGGACTTACAAAGGAAATTAACATTGCAAAGAAAAGTTATGTGGAGAGGCTTAACAAACAGTTCTGCGCTAACGACTCTGCATCGGTGTGGAATGGCCCGAAAGCAATAACAAATTCTCGTTAACCATCCCCCCAAGCAGTATACAACAATGGTCTGGCTGATAAGCTAAATACATTCTTTTGTCGATTTTAAAAGGACACCCCCATTTCCCTCATCTGCCCACCAGAAACTACCGTATCTCCGCCCTCTGCCCTACATATCCACGAACTGGATGTGAGATTGCTCTTCAAGCAGCAAAAGATCAAGAAAGCTGCGGGAGCTGACAGAGTGTCCCCCTTGTTGGGAAAAATGATGTATCCCTTTCTGGTTCTGGCTCAACTGAGTTTTATGATGAAACATCAGCGGGGACCAAAGTGGTGAACAAAAAAGACTACTTTATTCTTGTAAACAATAGAAGGACATGTCTGGTCGAAGTGGGAAAGCCAAAAGAGAAAGGTCCGCCCCTTTTCACCTAGTTTTATCATACAGCAGTGATAACATCATCTCGACCAGGCCTATCAGGAACGAGGAGGGAGTTGGGAGAGTATTAGACTGAAATTAAGGTGTTACAGTACACCCTAAAGATACACAAAGTTATCTAATAAACTACATACATCAATATAGACTAAACTAAACATGAAATAACAGGATATTTACAGATGTTTATAAAAACCTTCTATCATTCCCCCCTGTTTCACATTTAAACATCAGTACATCAATACGGTTTTAATGCATGAACGTCATAACTAATGGCACAGGGAACAATTCTATACCACAGAGAAGGCGAAAAACCTCTGTCATAACTTTGCTGCTGTGAGATTTAATTTCTCCATTGCGAGAGTAATACAGGTAAATCCAATCCAATTAAAATAATGATGAGGAAAATTCCTTCTCGACCCTCCGTTTGGCGGGAGCAACCACACTCTATGGCCATGGTGTACAATTCCAAATTACGACAGTGTCCCCTTCACGCATTTGTTGGTACAAAATCTTTGCGTAATTAACCTGAGAATTGGTGATCATAGAGATCACCCTCGTGCGTAAACAAGGAATAATGCAACCAATGATTAAGAAAATAAGTAAAAGCACGATCGCGACAGGCATAAACAGTCTAAGCAAAGTCATATACCAAGGGCCCCCGAAAAAAATGGCAAAGCTCCACGGGTGATCAGGCCGTCGATCTTTGGCCATAGCATCTCTGAGATCCCTGATAACATACAAAGCATTAGTCATGTGTATAGAATTTGCTTCTTCAGGTATATACGTACAAGTGTCCCCCACCATAGCACAGACGCCCCCTTGTGGGGCTGTCAAAAGGTCAAAAACTATTCTATTTTGCAGCACCATTTGCCTAATTGCTGAAATTTCGGTGTTTTGCATTTCAACCACTTTGAAACTGGCATTTACGAACACTTGAAATTTGTAATCAATTGTTTCAATTTTTAGCATGTTTTTGCCACTCCAATTTGCGGAAAAAGAGCTAACATTAGCTTACTACCTGTGCTATGGTGTTTGAATTGTTCTGGAACATCAGTTCCCCAGATCGAATCATGGGGCTGAAACGATACTCTTCTCTTCACATAATGGTGCACTGGATGACTGGTGACAATTAAAGTATTGTCGGTTACAGTAACAGGTGTACACAAACCGCAGGCTCGTGAAAAAATATACTTTCCAACCGCATAACCACCAAAGATGTGAAGATACGGGCAAAACGGTGACATTAGTGTTTAACGGTAGCATATATAAACATCTGTAAAACCCAAATTTTGCCCCGTGCTGTACATTGTAACGTGTAATGGTAATCGCCCTCTCGGTCATAACTTGGTTATCTGCTTTCAAAAAAGTGTCTAAGCCTGGAACTATCTCTCCTTTCGAAGCATTACGAAGAACCGGAAAATGTTGATCGGGTCTATGCAAAGATATTAACAAATATGCAGCTCTAGCCATTCTCTCTCCGAATACCTTCAAATGCACGCGTTGTTGTGTCACAGAATGAGGCATATAAATGTATACAAAACATTTTTTTTTTCTATTTTGCTTAGCAATTAGTGTAGGATAACGATACCACGTGTTTGATAATAACGGATTCCAGTCATGTTTTTCTCCTGCAAACGGTTGATATAATACGTCCATGACATCTGGGCTCTGGGCCGTGTTGTCAGGTGCCTGTACCCAGGCTGACAGTCTGATGTGTGGTTTATGGTGGAAAGACGACGTCACGACTGGTGATGCCACAGATGACATCATGCATATACTTACGGGAAAACCAAGGTGATGGCCATGAAGCCCTGGACATTGTCTCAAGTCCATGCATCCTGCAACGTTGTGGGTTATGATAGCAAGTTGGATTTCTGTCCTCTTGCACACCCAGTGCTTGTTTTACCTCCTTCCTAAATGTCATACAACACTCTTCCTTTCAACTTCCACCAATTTGTCCTCACTTCTGCCTTTGGTTTCTTCATCTTCCTCACTGCCAGCGTCATCCTAGACACCACCAACCTATGCTGTCTGACTTCACTCTCACCAACAACTACTTTGAAGTCTATGATTTCCTTTAGATGGCGCCGTTGACACAAAATGTAGTCTACCTGTGAACTTCGGCCTCCAATATTATAGTTCACCCTACGTTCCTGTCTCTTCTGAAAGAACATATTCACAATAGCCATTTCCATTCTCTTAGCAAAGTCAACCACCATCTGTCCTTCAGGTTTCCTCACCTGGTGTCCAAACCTGCCCATCACCTCCTCATCATCTTTGTTTCCTGCGCCAACATGTCCATTGAAGTCTCCACCAATTACAACCCTCTCACAACTCGGGATGTTCTGTATAACATCATCAAAGTCCAACCTAAATTTCTTCTTCTTCGTCAGCTCACATCCGACTTGTGGGGCATACCCACAAACACCATTTAACATCACACCTTCAATTTCTACCTACAGACTGATCATTCTACCTGGTACTCTTTTTACTTCAAAGACATTCCTAACAAACTCCTCTTTTAAGATAACTCCAACTTCATTTCTCTTTCTGTCTTCTGTTTCTTGACAAGATGGAGCCACAAATGGCAGCCTCGGTCACACGCTCCCTTGTATTGTTCCTGGTTTTGTCATTTTAATTTGTTTTTTTGCGACCCTACGCGACTTAGTTACACGAGGGAAGAGTTACTGAGAATTGGGAAATTCAGTCTTGGACGATTTTCACAGACACAACAAAATCCACAAGGTCTCTTGGGGCTGCTCGCATAGCAGCTCTGTATGGAGCTTTGAGACGGCAGCATAGGCGGGGTAAGCGAGCCTGCATGCTCGTCAAGCTACGGCAACGTGGATTTCGAACGCCGCTCCCATCGATCCATCTCGCTAATCTACGGTCACTACCAAACAACATGGACAAACTTCTTCTCACAAAAACCAATAAAACATTTGCACATTCTGCTGCGCTCTGCTTCACAGGGACGTGGCTCAGTGACCGCCACCCAGATTCCGCGCTACACCTACCCGGCTTCCGTCTCCTCAGAGCCGACTGCGACACGGAGCACGGGGAAATCCAAAGGTGGTGGAATATGCTTCTACATCAACGAAGAATGGTGCGCCGATGTCACGATGCTTGTCGCACACTGCAGCGGACCGTGTAAACAAACTCGAACTAAAATATCTAAAGTCACCCCTGATCATTTTGGGCAATTTTAACTATACACGTCTAAACTGTGAACTTCCCAAATATAAGCTGCATATGTGGATCAAACCTCTAAAGATGGAGGACACTGATTTGCTCTGGAGACCCCTTCAAGGGAAAAGCAGAAAGGAAAAGAATATTGACTGTTTCACCAGAGAAGAAAACATTCTAGATCACTGTTAAACAGCACTCAAAGGGGCATACCGATCTGTTGCGGATGCAGCATTGGGTCTTTCTGACCACTATTTAATCCACCTAATTCCCACATACAGACAGAAACTCAAAACCGGTAAAACCAGTAGTCAAGACTGTTAGGAAATGGACAGATGAAGCAAAGTTAGCTCTACAAGAATGCTTAGACTGCACTGATTGGAGCGTCTTTGAAACTTCAACGGGCACATTGGATGAATACACAGAAACTGCAACATCATACATTAGTTTCTGTGAGGACATGTGTGTACGAACAAAGTCCTTCCGCTCATTCAACAACAACAAGCCATGGTTCACTCCCAAACTCAGGCAATTTAGGAAAGAGAAAGAGTGCGCTTTTAGAAGCGGCGATCAAGTACTTTACAAACTCGCCCGAAATGGATTTACAAAGGAAATTAACATTGCAAAGAAAAGTTATGTGGAGAGGCTTAACAAACAGTTCTCCGCTAACGACTCTGCATCGGTGTGGAATGGCCCGAAAGCAATAACAAATTCTCGTTAACCATCCCCCCAAGCAGTATACAACAATGGTCTGGCTGATAAGCTAAATACATTCTTTTGTCGATTTTAAAAGGACACCCCCATTTCCCTCATCTGCCCACCAGAAACTACCGTATCTCCGCCCTCTGCCCTACATATCCACGAACTGGATGTGAGATTGCTCTTCAAGCAGCAAAAGATCAAGAAAGCTGCGGGAGCTGACAGAGTGTCCCCCTTGTTGGGAAAAATGATGTATCCCTTTCTGGTTCTGGCTCAACTGAGTTTTATGATGAAACATCAGCGGGGACCAAAGTGGTGAACAAAAAAGACTACTTTATTCTTGTAAACAATAGAAGGACATGTCTGGTCGAAGTGGGAAAGCCAAAAGAGAAAGGTCCGCCCCTTTTCACCTAGTTTTATCATACAGCAGTGATAACATCATCTCGACCAGGCCTATCAGGAACGAGGAGGGAGTTGGGAGAGTATTAGACTGAAATTAAGGTGTTACAGTACACCCTAAAGATACACAAAGTTATCTAATAAACTACATACATCAATATAGACTAAACTAAACATGAAATAACAGGATATTTACAGATGTTTATAAAAACCTTCTATCATTCCCCCCTGTTTCACATTTAAACATCAGTACATCAATACGGTTTTAATGCATGAACGTCATAACTAATGGCACAGGGAACAATTCTATACCACAGAGAAGGCGAAAAACCTCTGTCATAACTTTGCTGCTGTGAGATTTAATTTCTCCATTGCGAGAGTAATACAGGTAAATCCAATCCAATTAAAATAATGATGAGGAAAATTCCTTCTCGACCCTCCGTTTGGCGGGAGCAACCACACTCTATGGCCATGGTGTACAATTCCAAATTACGACAGTGTCCCCTTCACGCATTTGTTGGTACAAAATCTTTGCGTAATTAACCTGAGAATTGGTGATCATAGAGATCACCCTCGTGCGTAAACAAGGAATAATGCAACCAATGATTAAGAAAATAAGTAAAAGCACGATCGCGACAGGCATAAACAGTCTAAGCAAAGTCATATACCAAGGGCCCCCGAAAAAAATGGCAAAGCTCCACGGGTGATCAGGCCGTCGATCTTTGGCCATAGCATCTCTGAGATCCCTGATAACATACAAAGCATTAGTCATGTGTATAGAATTTGCTTCTTCAGGTATATACGTACAAGTGTCCCCCACCATAGCACAGACGCCCCCTTGTGGGGCTGTCAAAAGGTCAAAAACTATTCTATTTTGCAGCACCATTTGCCTAATTGCTGAAATTTCGGTGTTTTGCATTTCAACCACTTTGAAACTGGCATTTACGAACACTTGAAATTTGTAATCAATTGTTTCAATTTTTAGCATGTTTTTGCCACTCCAATTTGCGGAAAAAGAGCTAACTTTAGCTTACTACCTGTGCTATGGTGTTTGAATTGTTCTGGAACATCAGTTCCCCAGATCGAATCATGGGGCTGAAACGATACTCTTCTCTTCACATAATGGTGCACTGGATGACTGGTGACAATTAAAGTATTGTCGGTTACAGTAACAGGTGTACACAAACCGCAGGCTCGTGGGTGAATACAAAAAATATACTTTCCAACCGCATAACCACCAAAGATGTGAAGATACGGGCAAAACGGTGACATTAGTGTTTAACGGTAGCATATATAAACATCTGTAAAACCCAAATTTTGCCCCGTGCTGTACATTGTAACGTGTAATGGTAATCGCCCTCTCGGTCATAACTTGGTTATCTGCTTTCAAAAAAGTGTCTAAGCCTGGAACTATCTCTCCTTTCGAAGCATTACGAAGAACCGGAAAATGTTGATCGGGTCTATGCAAAGATATTAACAAATATGCAGCTCTAGCCATTCTCTCTCCGAATACCTTCAAATGCACGCGTTGTTGTGTCACAGAATGAGGCATATAAATGTATACAAAACAATTTTTTTTTTCTATTTTGCTTAGCAATTAGTGTAGCATAACGATACCACGTGTTTGATAATAACGGATTCCAGTCATGTTTTTCTCCTGCAAACGGTTGATATAATACGTCCATGACATCTGGGCTCTGGGCCGTGTTGTCAGGTGCCTGTACCCAGGCTGACAGTCTGATGTGTGGTTTATGGTGGAAAGACGACGTCACGACTGGTGATGCCACAGATGACATCATGCATATACTTACGGGAAAACCAAGGTGATGGCCATGAAGCCCTGGACATTGTCTCAAGTCCATGCATCCTGCAACGTTGTGGGTTATGATAGCAAGTTGGATTTCTGTCATAGTGCCAGTTGGGGGATCCCTAGCTATCTTGACGACTGTTCGTGCTGCTTCTTGGGCACAGCTGTCTCGAACCCATTTTGTGTCGGGCTTTGTATGGACCGCAATGGAATCCCAACTAGTGGTCCAAGCCTTCCCCAACTTGACACGAGCGTACGAAGAACCATGGGGATAATCACTTCCATTTTGTCATGCTTTATTCACTGGGACGCCAAGGGGAAACAACACTATTCCTGCAGCATGTAGAGGCAGGCAGGCCACAGGATGTGCCATATTTGGGCACATTTTTTAATCTGTTTTATCTGATGTCGCTGGATAGAATAGTGGAGTTTCGCAGGCGGGAGGAGTGGGGAGCTTTACATGTGTCATTTGGATTGCCCCCACGAGTCCGTACAGGAAGATGATGTGGACCAAACCCATAGCTAGTGAGTAGTTTGGCACCGCCCGTCTTCAACCTACTCAGGATCTGGTTGGTGAACGACCTTGCAATGGCTTTGGTGCACCCAGGTGGATCTTTTGCCGATTTTAATGGCAGTCGGTGTTGTGATCAGCACGGTGAATGGCCCCTCCCACTTTGGTGCAGACCAGGTCTTCTTGATTGCCTTGATCAGCTCCTCGTCTCCAGGGCACAACCTCTCTTCCTGTGAAGAGAACAAAGAGGACTTTGGCAATACACATGCAGAGTGGACCTCTCTTGTTGTTAACATTTCACACAACCATTTTGCCAACAGAGCACCTGGATCTGATTCATTCTCTTGCCAGGGCACACCTTCCCATAATGGGGGGATGAAAGGTCTGCCATGCAATAACTCGAAAGGCATTAAGCCATGATTAGTCGGTTTTATTCTCATATATAACTTTACCAAAAACAGACATTCTGGCCATGGTTTGCCTGTTGTCTCCATGGTTTTTCTGAGTCGATTTTTAATTGTACCATTCGTTGTACCAACTAAATGCAAATCTGAACCAATGACGTGAATTTTTGTGCAACGGAATAGAGAAAAAAACATTGCTCAAATCAATTACTATAAACCATTTTTTGTCAGGTTTTAAAGAGTTCAATAATGTGTGTGGGTCTGGCAAGCACGGAGCACGTGATTGTATGGATTTATTTATCTGTCACAAATCATGCACCATTCTCCAAACCCCAGATTCAACCTTTTTAACAGGAAATATCGGTGTATTACATTCACAAGTCGGGTCTTCAATCAAAATACCAGTCTTCACCATGTCCCGTATTACAGGAGTGATGCCACAAATAGCATCCTGTTTTAATGGATATTGGTGTAGTCTGGGTCAATAAGTCATTTAGGCAATACTTCAACTGGTTTTACTGTTTTAAGTAAGCCCACATCTGTTTTTCCCAATGACCAAATGGTGGCAGGGACTTCTGGAAAGTCCTCAGCCACTAGAGTGGCCATTAGTCATAATTCTAATGAATCAACCTTTACCAGGTCTCCCATAGTGTCAACTATGAAGGACTCCAGAAGGTTAAGTTTTCTGGGTTTGTACCCTTCTTCTGTTGGTATCAAGGCTATTTGTAGTTGTTGTAAAAGGTCTCTCCCCAACAAATTTATAGGACAATCTCCACTTAAGTAACAATGTAACTTTCCCATCTGCTGATACCACAGAAATTTGTTGTCGACTCTGAGTGACACCTGGAATGGTGCATGCACCATCATCTGCATGCACCACTTTTTTTCCTATTTTTAGCCTATAATAAGGCTTTTCATTTTCTGGCAAAGTCAAGGCAAATACGTTTGTCAAATCCTAGGTTTCAACTGGGCTCATTGATCCCCTCTCTCCACTGTCGTTACTGTTGTCGTCAGTGTAGAAACGAGGGTCCTCAAGTCAATCTTAATGTTTTGTTCTATGTCCTTCACCATGTCGCATGTTATATGGGGGAAGTCTGTAAGATCTCCAATGTTTCTTTTGCGATTTATTTTTTCCTATGCAATTTCAAGCAATATGTCCTACACCGGGGCGGCCCGGTAGTCGAGTGGTTAGCACACCGGCTTCACAGTGCAGAGGTCGCCGGTTCGCATCCCGGTCCGGCCTCCCTGTGTGGAGTTTGCATGTTCTCCCCGGACCCGCGTGGGTTTTCTCCGGGTCCTCCGGTTTCCTCCCACACTCCAAAAACATGCATGGCAGGCAGATTGACCACTCCAAATTGTCCCTAGGTGTGAGTGTGAGAGTGACTGTTGTATGTCTTTGTGTGCCCTGCGATTGGCTGGCAACCAATTCAGGGTGTCCCCCGCCTCGTGCCCGAAGACAGCTGCGATAGGCTCCAGCAACCCCCGCGACCCTAATGAGGAATAAGCGGTACGGAAAATGAGATGAGATGAGATGAGATGTCCTACACCACCACAATAATAGCATCGATTGTTGGACAGCAAACGTCTGTTTACCCGATCTTGGTACAACACGTCCTCCATTACGTCACCCATGTCACAGGCTATCACTTGTTTGGTCGGCGACCCTACACAATTTCCCCACTTTTTTCTCACCACGTCTTGGGCATGAATAGCCCATTCCACGAGATCGAGCAACTTCCCAGATCGGTGTTGAACATAATGTTTGCGAATGAAATCCCCAATCTCTGGCGTCGAATTCTGGAGAAATGTTTTCTTAAATTGGTCAACATATATGGAATCCTCATCGGCAGATTCAGGAATACATGTGTTGTTTCTGAAAAAATTTTCAAGGCGTTCCCTGATGGTGTTTACATCTTCACCATGTAGCTGTCTACACTGCTGGATCATGCCAAACTTCGGCGATTTTTTCCACAATTTCCTGATGTTGTCACACACTGATCTACGTTGGGATGTCACTTTCTCATAAGTCATATTCTGACCTGTCAAAGTTTTCCCAGTATAACATCCCTTCACTCGATTCTAATTATGCCCAAGGCATCTCCTGAGAACATTCAGTGTCTCTTGCCCATTCAGCTGATAAGAAGCACACAATTCCTCAAAATTCTCAGTCCAGCTTTCCACATTCTCAACAAAACACCTTGTTTTGCTTCTGGGACGTGTACTAACACCGTCACTACCACAAGCAAATTGATCTGCTAAGTCAGGTTGCAATGATTGTGTCTCCCCAGAGGGGGTCATGAGCGCTCCATGTTGCTGGTCTGCACAAGGCACAGATGGATTCACCACAGGGGGGGCTACTTGCTCCCCCCGGGTAAAGGAGGAGTCGGTCTCCCTCCTCTTTAAAGCAGAGAAGGAGGGGAAGGAGGAGGAGGGCTGAGCTGTCCGCTCTCCAGGCCAGTCCACAACCCCTCCCCCAGAACCGCCAAGGGGGCTTTCTCTAGCCTGTAAAAATGGCGTCTTTTCTGCAATGCGGTCTTTTCTCTGACGACGACCTGCAATGGTTTCATCGTCAGAGCTCACTTTTGAAGACATCACAGCAATCATAGCTCTCTCCTCAAGCCATGTTTCACACACCAAATATCTGCACAAATCTTCCGTAGAGGCCTGCCAACCACAGATGCCTCCTGGAGTTTCAAACGAAGCATATCTTTCAATGGCTGAACTTTCAAAGCACCAGAAAACTTGCCACATTCCATCCATTTATCACAATAAATCTCAATCCCTGGGACTTTCTTAGCCATAAATTAAGTATCCCGATGTATTGTTTTTTTTTTAGAAAAAAATGCACCAATTGTATCAAATCACCCACAAAGTCTACCAATAGTCCGCTCCTGTTCCTTTGTCTCAACAAAGCTCACGCCCACTGTGTCAGCACAAAGACAAAGAACAACCCCCCAACGTGTCAGCTCAAACAACGCGCGCACATACACACACGCACTCACAAACACTAACGGCTCAAATGGCTCCAACACCCGACCCCCCTTTGTTCAAGAATTCTCCTCCACGCAAAGAAACCTCTTTGGCCAACCACTCAGCATGAATCAAATGACTGAATGCATTAATATCACGGAAAATTCACGATCTATTGCAGCTGCAATTAAACAAAAAAAAACACTTTATTCGTCCAGATAGGAACAAGTCCCTAACGGCCTTCACGCGTGAATCAAGGTCTGATAACTATTCCGTAGTTCGCCCGGAGCGCGGCAGCAGACGTCACAATCCGTAAAGGCATTAGCGAGGCACACACAGAAACTCCACGATAGGGGTTAGATAAAAATGGTCCGCTTGACCAATTTAATCGTATTACAAGCCCACGATGCGCAGATCAACCGTGATTAGAATTCCTTTGGCCGAAGAAATTCCACAATGCATTCATTCAAAATAGCTGCATGCTGGCTTCACCCACCTGTTAAACTCAGTAGAACTCGTCCGTGCGGTCAGGACAGGAAGAAGGCAGGTCAGGACAGGAAGAAGACATCAGCAACGAGGAGGGTGTTGGGAGAGTATTAGACTGAAATTAAGGTGTTACAGTACACCCTACAGATACACAAAGTTATCTAATAAACTACACACATCCATATAGGCTAAACTAAACATGAAATAGCATAGGATGTTTACGGATGTTTATAAAAACATTCTATCACCCCTCATGCCTGAAAGTCTGCGCTGACCAGCTGGCTCCGGTCTTCACACGAATCTTCAACAGATCCCTGGAGCAGTGGGAAGTCCCATCCTGTTTCAAACAGTCTACTATCATCCCAGTTCCAAAGAAACCAGCACCCTCTGGATTGAACGACTATAGACCTGTTGCTCTAACAACTGTGGTCATGAAGTCCTTTGAGCGCGTTGTGCTGAACCACCTAAAGAACATCACCGGACCTCTGCTAGATCCTCTTCAGTTTGCCTACCAGGCAAACAGGTCTGTGGAGGATGCAGTCAACATCGGACTGCACCACATCCTCGACCACCTCGACAATACAGGAACCTAAGCAAGGATCCTGTTTGTGAACTACAGCTCTGCATTCAATAACATCATCCCAGAAAATCTCCTCCCCAAACTTATCCAGCTAGGTGTGTCCCCTACGATCTGACACTGGATCCTCAGAACAGGTCAGACAGGGAGAAATGTTATCCTCAACACGAACCACGAGCACTGTAGCCCCGCAGGGATGCGTCCTCTCTCCATTACTCTTCTCTCTCTACACGAACGACTGCACCTCAACGCACCCAGCTGTCAAATTCATAAAGTTTGCAGACGACACCACGGTCATCGGTCTCATCAAAGACGGCGATGACTCTGCGTACCAACAACATGTGGAGCAGCTGGAGCTCTGGTGCAGCCGTCACAAACTAGAGCTGAACATGCTCAAGACAGTAGAGATGATTGTGGACTTCAGGACACATCCATCACCTTAGCTACCCCTCACACTATCCAGCTGCCTCGTGTCAACCGTTGAGACCTTCAAATTGCTGGGAATCACAGTCTCCCAGGACATGAAGTGGGAGGTCAACACCAACTCTATCCTGGGAAAGGTACAACAGTTAATGTACTTCCTGAGGCTGCTAAAGAAGCATGGCCTGCCACAGGAGGTGCTGCAACATTTTTACACGGCTGACATCGAATCCATCCTGTGTTCTTCCATGACCGTTTGATTTGGGGCCGCCACAAAAATGGACAAAATCCGACTTCAACGGACAGTTAGGACGGCGGAAAAATCATTGGCCCCGCCCTACCCACTCTCGAGGACTTTCACACTGCAAGAATCCAAACTAGGGCGCGGAAAATCCTACTGGACCCTCCGCACCTTGCACACCACATTTTCCAGCTACTCCCCTCAGGCAGGCGCTACCGATCCATGCGCACCAAATCCAGCAGATATTTAAACAGCTTCTTCCCCCAAGCCATTAACTCTTTGAACAGTAGCCCAAATAGAACTGCATCGTGCCTCTCGGTAATTGATGATGATGATGATGATGATGATGATGATGATACTAGTGAAGCGTGTTCTACCGTCAACAAATTCCTTGTGTGTTCTACATACTTGGCAATACAGATGATTCTGATTCTGATTTTGATTCACCATGATAGAACAACTTAGGTGACCTCTGACAAGTACCTGGGTGTTACTCTCAACAATAAACTGGACTGATCTACAAACACGGATGGCCTAATCAAAGAGGGGCCTCTTTCTACTCAGGAAACTGAGGTCTTTTGGGGTTCAGGGGTCACTCCTCAAGACTTTCTATGACACTGTGGTTGCTTCAGCCATCCACAATGGCATTGTCTATTGGTCAGGCAGTATCACCACCCGGGACAGGAAAAGACTGGAGTGCCTGATCAAGAGGGCCAGTTCTGTCCTGGGCTGCTCGTTGGACTCTCTGTAGGAGGTGGGTAACATATGGACGCTAGCTAAACGAAAAGCTATGATGGACACCCTCCCCCCTCCTGCCGACCCTGACTGCACTGGGTAGCTCCTTCAGCCAAAGACTTTTACACCCACGCTGCAAGAAGGAGAGGTACCGCCGCTCGTTCCTACCGACTGCACTCAGGCTTTTTAATAATCACATGTGAAAAAAAACAACAACTGGACACTTAAATATGGGGTGACCGATCCATAGATGTCAGCAAACTCAAGCCACGGTCTCATCTTCAACTGCTCCCATGAAAATGAAAAAAAATACACAATGAAAGAAAATCCTCATAACACACACACATGGCAAAGGGAATGTTTTTCCCAGCTACCATACATCAACAGTTTAAAACCTGAGCTGGAGCCATTAATAGACCAAGATATGACGGATGAGTTCATATGCCATGCAAGCAGCCCTAGACAATGGCTTCAGCCTGATGACAGATTGCTGGACCATAACCGAGTTAATGTTAAACGCATTCCCGCTGCTCAATTTCACAAGTCTAATTCTATTCAGCTGTGCTGCGGTGTCCTCGCCTGTCGGTGAGGTTTCGGACTCTGCTGTGGGACTCCCAATCCCATCCTATGGTAATGATTCCCCTGCTCTGCTCTATTGTATTGTTTTCTGCATAATCAGGTTGGTAGTCAAGGCTTAAGGTGACACAGCCATCTGTCAAGTTCATTTGCTCTGGAAAATGCAAAGGAATAACAGCCAATCCTCGGGGAGCCTGTTATGAAATAGGTTAGGGTTTTGGATGGATAGTAGAGAACAGGCCCCCGTTATATACTTTTTAGTTGTTGTTGTTGTTGTTGTCCTTAACAAATCCTGTGAAAATATGGCACATGCTTTGTGTATCAGAGTAATTGTTCATGCATTTTGCGTTATGAGATCTATAATTAACACGATGCACTGTTGTCCATCTGGTATGCAGAGGCAGGTGTTTGGAGAAGAAGTCCAGGGCTTCCGACAAGTGCGTTTTCTTGTGTCGTGTTCTGATTGCTTCGGGTTGGAGAGTGGCATGTTTTTGTTGGAGTTCGGACTCATGCAATAATCATTTGCGGTAATGTTTAAGCATTTGTCTCTTCTGCCTTCATGTAGTCTGATTTAAAAGTCATGCCCACCATCACCTTAGCCAACTCAATTATTGGTATACATGCTTCAAGCGTTGCACTGTCAAGTCCTACACAATGTTCTCAAGGCTGTTCCTAATTCAAAATATGTGAATCAAAGCTTCAGTGGGCAGTGGGAACACAATTAGGCAGGTTTCTCCAGGAATACATCACATGGCAGTAGGTGGGAGAGACCCCGAACCTGTACATGTATACATACATACATACATACATACATACATACATACATATAGACAGACAGACAGACAGACATATATACAGTGAGACCTCAACTTACGAACACCTTATCTTACGAACTTTTCGTCTTACGAACGTCAAATTTATTAAAATTAAACCTTATAATAAGCACTATTTTCATAATACACACCCACCACGGCTGGTGGAGTAATCTTCGGCGAAGGAACACCAAAGCACACAACCTTCGGATCTGGCGGAGTGATCTTCGGCGGAAGCACACGACCGAACAGCGCTCCAGCCGGCGCTACTTTCCACACCCCCTCTCATTGAATGCACACGTCGATTGCCTACTTGGAGCTTTTTGCTGATAATTTTACTATGATGGGACAAAAAAAAAAAAACACCACATGCTCGTGTTCAGCCCAAGAAGACACAAAATAAAATCACAGTCGCTGAGAAGAAGGAGGTAATTGAAAAGCACGAACGAGGTGTGCGTTTGTGTGATTTAGTGGCCGAGCACAGCTATGCTAAGTCAACCATTGCTACCATTCTCCGGAACAGAGAAGCCATAAAAGGTGCGTCTGTTGCAAAATGTGTTTCAGTGCTCTCAAAGCGACGGTCTCGGGCAATCGAAGGAGTTGAAAAACTTCTGTTAATTTGGATTAACGAAAAGCAGCTATCCGCCGACAGTGTGAGTAAAGCTATTTTATGCGAGAAAGCACGGGTAATTCAGGGCGATATCGCCATGTGCCAACATGGAAGTTCGGCGCTTATTGAGGATTTTAAAGCCAGTAACGGATGGTTCGAGAACATCTGAGGACCAGGAGGAGATGGCATACATACATACATACATACATACATACATACATACATACATACATACATACATACATACATACATACATACATACATACACACATACATATTCACACACACCCAAAAACATGTGCACGCGCTCACGCACACGCACGTGCACACGCACAGCACACGCACGCACACATACGCGCATGGATGGATGGATGGACAGATGATGGAGGGTTGGATAGATGGACTGATGGATGGATGGATGGATGGATGGATGGATGGATGGATTTCGCCCGGAGCGCGGCAGCAGACGTCACAATCCGTAAAGGCATTAGCGAGGCACACACAGAAACTCCACGATAGGGGTTAGATAAAAATGGTCCGCTTGACCAATTTAATCGTATTACAAGCCCACGATGCGCAGATCAACCGTGATTAGAATTCCTTTGGCCGAAGAAATTCCACAATGCATTCATTCAAAATAGCTGCATGCTGGCTTCACCCACCTGTAAAACTCAGTAGAACTCGTCCGTGCGGTCAGGACAGGAAGAAGGCAGGTCAGGACAGGAAGAAGACATCAGCAACGAGGAGGGTGTTGGGAGAGTATTAGACTGAAATTAAGGTGTTACAGTACACCCTACAGATACACAAAGTTATCTAATAAACTACACACATCCATATAGGCTAAACTAAACATGAAATAGCATAGGATGTTTACGGATGTTTATAAAAACATTCTATCACCCCTCATGCCTGAAAGTCTGCGCTGACCAGCTGGCTCCGGTCTTCACACGAATCTTCAACAGATCCCTGGAGCAGTGGGAAGTCCCATCCTGTTTCAAACAGTCTACTATCATCCCAGTTCCAAAGAAACCAGCACCCTCTGGATTGAACGACTATAGACCTGTTGCTCTAACAACTGTGGTCATGAAGTCCTTTGAGCGCGTTGTGCTGAACCACCTAAAGAACATCACCGGACCTCTGCTAGATCCTCTTCAGTTTGCCTACCAGGCAAACAGGTCTGTGGAGGATGCAGTCAACATCGGACTGCACCACATCCTCGACCACCTCGACAATACAGGAACCTAAGCAAGGATCCTGTTTGTGAACTACAGCTCTGCATTCAATAACATCATCCCAGAAAATCTCCTCCCCAAACTTATCCAGCTAGGTGTGTCCCCTACGATCTGACACTGGATCCTCAGAACAGGTCAGACAGGGAGAAATGTTATCCTCAACACGAACCACGAGCACTGTAGCCCCGCAGGGATGCGTCCTCTCTCCATTACTCTTCTCTCTCTACACGAACGACTGCACCTCAACGCACCCAGCTGTCAAATTCATAAAGTTTGCAGACGACACCACGGTCATCGGTCTCATCAAAGACGGCGATGACTCTGCGTACCAACAACATGTGGAGCAGCTGGAGCTCTGGTGCAGCCGTCACAAACTAGAGCTGAACATGCTCAAGACAGTAGAGATGATCGTGGACTTCAGGACACATCCATCACCTTAGCTACCCCTCACACTATCCAGCTGCCTCGTGTCAACCGTTGAGACCTTCAAATTGCTGGGAATCACAGTCTCCCAGGACATGAAGTGGGAGGTCAACACCAACTCTATCCTGGGAAAGGTACAACAGTTAATGTACTTCCTGAGGCTGCTAAAGAAGCATGGCCTGCCACAGGAGGTGCTGCAACATTTTTACACGGCTGACATCGAATCCATCCTGTGTTCTTCCATGACCGTTTGATTTGGGGCCGCCACAAAAATGGACAAAATCCGACTTCAACGGACAGTTAGGACGGCGGAAAAATCATTGGCCCCGCCCTACCCACTCTCGAGGACTTTCACACTGCAAGAATCCAAACTAGGGCGCGGAAAATCCTACTGGACCCTCCGCACCTTGCACACCACATTTTCCAGCTACTCCCCTCAGGCAGGCGCTACCGATCCATGCGCACCAAATCCAGCAGATATTTAAACAGCTTCTTCCCCCAAGCCATTAACTCTGAACAGTAGCCCAAATAGAACTGTATCGTGCCTCTCGGTAATTGATGATGATGATGATGATGATGATGATGATGATACTAGTGAAGCGTGTTCTACCGTCAACAAATTCCTTGTGTGTTCTACATACTTGGCAATACAGATGATTCTGATTCTGATTTTGATTCACCATGATAGAACAACTTAGGTGACCTCTGACAAGTACCTGGGTGTTACTCTCAACAATAAACTGGACTGATCTACAAACACGGATGGCCTAATCAAAGAGGGGCCTCTTTCTACTCAGGAAACTGAGGTCTTTTGGGGTTCAGGGGTCACTCCTCAAGACTTTCTATGACACTGTGGTTGCTTCAGCCATCCACAATGGCATTGTCTATTGGTCAGGCAGTATCACCACCCGGGACAGGAAAAGACTGGAGTGCCTGATCAAGAGGGCCAGTTCTGTCCTGGGCTGCTCGTTGGACTCTCTGTAGGAGGTGGGTAACATATGGACGCTAGCTAAACGAAAAGCTATGATGGACACCCTCCCCCCTCCTGCCGACCCTGACTGCACTGGGTAGCTCCTTCAGCCAAAGACTTTTACACCCACGCTGCAAGAAGGAGAGGTACCGCCGCTCGTTCCTACCGACTGCACTCAGGCTTTTTAATAATCACATGTGAAAAAAAAAAACAACTGGACACTTAAATATGGGGTGACCGATCCATAGATGTCAGCAAACTCAAGCCACGGTCTCATCTTCAACTGCTCCCATGAAAATGAAAAAAAATACACAATGAAAGAAAATCCTCATAACACACACACATGGCAAAGGGAATGTTTTTCCCAGCTACCATACATCAACAGTTTAAAACCTGAGCTGGAGCCATTAATAGACCAAGATATGACGGATGAGTTCATATGCCATGCAAGCAGCCCTAGACAATGGCTTCAGCCTGATGACAGATTGCTGGACCATAACCGAGTTAATGTTAAACGCATTCCCGCTGCTCAATTTCACAAGTCTAATTCTATTCAGCTGTGCTGCGGTGTCCTCGCCTGTCGGTGAGGTTTCGGACTCTGCTGTGGGACTCCCAATCCCATCCTATGGTAATGATTCCCCTGCTCTGCTCTATTGTATTGTTTTCTGCATAATCAGGTTGGTAGTCAAGGCTTAAGGTGACACAGCCATCTGTCAAGTTCATTTGCTCTGGAAAATGCAAAGGAATAACAGCCAATCCTCGGGGAGCCTGTTATGAAATAGGTTAGGGTTTTGGATGGATAGTAGAGAACAGGCCCCCGTTATATACTTTTTAGTTGTTGTTGTTGTTGTTGTCCTTAACAAATCCTGTGAAAATATGGCACATGCTTTGTGTATCAGAGTAATTGTTCATGCATTTTGCGTTATGAGATCTATAATTAACACGATGCACTGTTGTCCATCTGGTATGCAGAGGCAGGTGTTTGGAGAAGAAGTCCAGGGCTTCCGACAAGTGCGTTTTCTTGTGTCGTGTTCTGATTGCTTCGGGTTGGAGAGTGGCATGTTTTTGTTGGAGTTCGGACTCATGCAATAATCATTTGCGGTAATGTTTAAGCATTTGTCTCTTCTGCCTTCATGTAGTCTGATTTAAAAGTCATGCCCACCATCACCTTAGCCAACTCAATTATTGGTATACATGCTTCAAGCGTTGCACTGTCAAGTCCTACACAATGTTCTCAAGGCTGTTCCTAATTCAAAATATGTGAATCAAAGCTTCAGTGGGCAGTGGGAACACAATTAGGCAGGTTTCTCCAGGAATACATCACGTGGCAGTAGGTGGGAGAGACCCCGAACCTGT